>NC_135492.1:16755621-16902559 GCF_052094955.1 Ictidomys tridecemlineatus | reverse complement strand
CCTGGTCTCAGCAAGAGGATTTCCATTCATTTTGACCATATTTTGATCTAGGATTCCTTCCATTTCTTTTTTTTTTTGGTCAATATTCTTTCATCAAGCTTGTAAAAAAAAACTCAGTCCATTATTTTTCCACCTCTTACACCCTGTTTTTTCTTTTAGTTTTGGATCTGTAATTATGCAAAGGTTTGAATGTTTATAGCTTATGCACACTTGTTATTAATTAATTATTTTTTTGGGGGGTACCAGGGATTGAACTCAGGAGCACTTGACCCAGCCCCACCCCCAGCTCTATTTTGTGTTTTATTTAGACACAGGGTCTCACTGAGTTGCCTAGGTCCTCATTCTTAGTGAGGCTGGATTTGAACTCATGATCCTCCTGCCTCAGCCTTTTAAACTGCTGAGATACATGAGTATGTCACTGTGCCCGGCTCATATTTATTTTATTTTTTGTTCTTTTAAATTATACATGACAATAGCATCTACTTTGACATATTTATACAACCATGAAATAGGTCTTATTCTAATTAGGTTCCAGTCCTGTATTTGTACATGATGTGGAGATTTACTGTGGTGTATTTGTATATGTGCAGAGCAAAGTCAGGTCAGGTTCATGTGACTGTCTTTCTTTTTTTCTGACCCTCATCCCTAAATTGTAGAAGATGTCAGAAGAGGGCAAGACCTCCCACGTTCCTGTATAAGCAGAATTCATATTGTTAAAACATCATACTACTGAAAGCGCTCTACAGATCCAATGCAAGGATCTTTAATTTCTATTAAAGTCCCCATGATGTTCTTCATATAGATGACCCATTCAATTTCACTGCCACAGACTCTAAGAGGGGATGAGGGATTGACAGCACATGTTCTATGGGTTCAGGACCTAAGGGACCTTCTAAGGCAGCTGTCTCCTACCAACATATGGCTGAATTCTCCCAACACCACGAAGCAGAGATCAAGAGCCACATTTTACAAATGAAGAAACTGAAGCTGAGACATGAAAAAAGTCAAAACCCTGCAGGAGACACTTCTATAAGAAACTCTCAGGCCCCACATATTTCCTTTGGGCCCGAGGTTTGTAAAACACCCAACAAGATTTATAGGTATTTGCCCTTTGACATTCTTAAAGGCATCTTGCAAAATGAAGGCTTTATAGAAGCAAGTGATTTATTATGTATATGTACATTACATGCAACAAATGTATACTTTAAATGTATACTTTAAAATGTATTTTTTTTAAAGAGGTAAGCCAGGTGGGACTTTGCAAGTCTGTAATCCCAGCAGCTCAGAAAGCTGAGGCAGGAGAATTGCAAGTTCAAACCCAGTTTTACCAACTTAGAAAGACCCTGTCTCAAAATAATATACAGACAAATGCCTGGATATGTGGGTCAGTGGTTAAGCATTTGTGGGAACAATCCCCAATGCTCTCCACCTCCCAAAATGAAATAAATAAAAAAAAGGTGTCATCCACTATTATGATTTTGGATGCAATTTTATTTTATTATATCTTCTCAGATAGCAAGAAATACACAGGCTCACACATTTGAATTGAAACTCTATTCTAGAAACCAGAGCACATTAATTCATCTTTATGTAGTTTAGTTCAGTAGAACACTAATGGAACTCATCGGGTGGGGATGCTTCTGATTGAATTCTATTTCTTGGCTTATGAAAATTAGAACCCCCCATAAAGAGAAGAAAATGTCCCCAACATTGGCAGGGATTCCAGAAGCCTCCCAGTAATGACACTTATAGGGAGAAGTCATGGCTGAATTCGGACCCTCGCCTCACTTGTGGATCTAATTGTGTATTTTGCTTTCTAAGAAGATGGAACCAAAACACTCTGGGCAGAGTGTAATATTCCTCTCTTTCCTGGCGGGAAAATTTATTCCATCCATCAACTTCACTTGGTTACACTAAAACTAGTTGCTGCTCTTAAGAGGAATCCTGAAGGCTTTCCAGGAACCAGGCTCATGAGCACAGAGCCCAAGGCTGTGGCTTCAGGGAGAGTTTACGCGTAGCTCTGGCGCCACCTGGTGTCCAATGCTCAGCTCAGCACGTCTAACGGGGGAAATGACACTAAGCCCTGGGAGCACAAGGTGGGATAGGTTGACAGATGTCCTTGGAATTTTGGGGGGACTCATGGGGACGCAACTACAGAAGGCGGCAAAGGCCATCTCCTGAAGGAGGCCTTTATCTCAGGTAGGAGGGTCTCGGGGCAGCTGAGTGACACCGTGAGAGGTGACAGTGTGACAACTCAGCAGTGGAAATGTCCCCATGGAGGGTGTCAGGACATCAGGGACCTAAAGGAGCCCACGCCTGTTTGGCGCCTGCACAGCTCTGGTGCCACCTAGTGTCCGACTCCTGCTCAGCGCCTGAACTCTAGGTCTAGACCAGAAACAGGAGGGGACTCCCAGGAGACACGGGGACTCCAGGCCAGGGGTCTTCACCTGTGTCTTCACTGTCCAGGGCGGAGCCTGCGACACGGAGTGTTTACTGTTTTATAGAGGACAAAACTGTCCACCTGTCCATCTCCACCACGTCGCCGTCACCCCTGCACCCCTCCACCCTATACCGTCCCTTAGAGACCCCAGGGCTGCGCTGGCCTCTGTCCAGCCTGAAAGGCGTGTCCTGCTCAGAGCTGCAGCGAGTCCCCAAAGTCGCCCTGGCGGGTCGATTCCGCTCCCGTCCGCGCTTCTCCCCCTGCCCAGGGCCAGGATGCACTACCCAGGTCAGTGCGGGGGACCGCGGGGGCCAGGCTAGGACCAGTTTCTCGCCCAGAAACAAAGTCTCCAAGGCGACATCCCAGGACCCTCCCAGAGACCCCCGGACCCCAACCCACCTGGACACACGGAGAGTCCCCCACGTCCCTGAGGAGGGACGAAGAAGGCTGCGCAGCAGGTCCTCAGCCTCGCTTCGCGGCCTCCGCTGTGAGGGGGGAACTGCGCCAGCTCAGCGGACTCTGGGGTCACATCTCAGGCCGGGAGCCCCAGGGCCCGCTCCCCGCTGGGTCGAAGGCGACCTCTGAGGGGATTTCTAGACACACGCGCCTGTCCTGTTCCTTCACCATGTGCGCGCCTGTCCTGTTCCTTCACCACGTGCGCATGAGCCCGCCTCGCCCTCAGCTCCCTTGGAGGCTCCTTGTTCCTGGGGACCCCGGGGCAGGCCTTGCCTCCCTCGTGTTTCTGCTGGCCCTGGCCCCTCTGCTCTTAGGGGTGGGGCTCCACTCAGCCCCGCTTGGCTCCACCCCCAGCTGTGCCCACTAGTCGGGCTCCACTCAGACCTTCTAGCTCTGCCCCCAGCTCCACCCATTCGCTGGGCTCCTCTTGCTCCTCTCCGCCCCACCTGATTCCCTAGGCCCGGCTCGCCCCTCCTACTGGGGTGAGGTTCCACTCACTCTGCTCGGTTCCGCCCCCAGCTCTGCCCATTCGCTGGGCCCCGCGCCACCCATTGCTCTTAAGGTTTGGCCTCCCAGGACCTCTCCGCCCAGCACTTCGGCTCTGCCCAGCTCCTTTTGCTAAACCTGACAGGTGGACAATAATGCTTATCAATGACTTCTCAGTGACACTTCCACCCCAGAAGGAACTTGGAGAGGAGTCCCCTGCTCAAGGTCACCTGGTAGAGATGCGAGATGAGGCTGGTGGGAGCCTGCCTGTCTTCTGCTGCCAGTTTACATCCCCAAACCAGGAGTGAAGCCTGCAGCTGTAGTCCCCCAGGTGCTTCCTGGGTGCACGTGAGGTTTCACACAGAAGCACCAGGGTCTGGACTCCTTATGGCATAACGGGACTCAGGTATGATCCTTGCTCTGTGATAGAAAATTTGGACAGAAGCTGGGCATGCTGGCCTTGACCCGTAACCTTGGTGGCAGGGGAGGTTCACTCAGGAGGATCACAAGTTCAAAGCCAGAGCTCAGCACTGTAGGGAGGTAATGTTGCAGATAAATGGATGGCGTTGGAGAAGATAATGCTAAGTGTAGTCAGGCAACCCCAAAAATACAAGCCGAATGCTTTCTCTGATATGAGGTAACTGACTCACGGTGGGGTAGGGAGGGGGAGCATGGGAGGAATAGATGAACTTTAGATAGGGTAGAGGGGTGGGAGGTGAAGGGAGGGGGCAGGGATGATGGAATGTGGTGGACATCATTATCCAAAGTACATGTAAGAAGACAGGAATTGGTGACTTTATACAGAGTTATGGAAAACTGTGCTCTATATGTGTAATAAGAATTGTAACACATTCCACTGTCATATATTTAAAAAATATAAATCAGGTAAAAGTATTTTTAGTTGTCTATGGACCTTTTAAAAAATTATTTATATTCAGTGCTGAGAATTGAACCTAGTGCCTCACGCATGCTAGGGAAGTGCTCTACCACTGAGCCACAAACCTTGCCCCATAATTTCTTTTTCTATTTTGACTGAGTAATATTCCATGGTGAATATATAACCACAATTTCTTTATCCATTTATCTGTTGGAGGGCAGTTTGGTTGGTTTCATAGCTTAGATGTTATGAATTGAGCCGCTCTACACATGGATGTGGCTGCCTTAGTGTATTACAGTGGATTTTTTTTAAAAAAATATTTTTTAATTGTAGTTGGACACAATAACTTTATTTTTTTATTTTTTTATGTGGTGCTGAGGATTGAATCCAGCGCCTTGAATATGCTAGGTGAATGCTCTACCACTGAGCCACAACCCCAGGTCCCTATACTGTGTGGATTTTTAGTCCTTTGGGTATATACTGAGGTGTAAGATAACTAATTCAAATGATGGTTTCATTCCTCATTTTCTGAAGAATCTCCATATAGCTCTCTGTAGGAGTTGCAAAAATTTAAAAAAACCACCAGCAATGTATTAGTGAAAATTTCCCCCTGCATCCTTGCTAACATTGATAATTGCCATTCTCACTGGATTGCTAGACTATCCATGTAGTTTTAATGTACATTTCTCTAATTGCTAGAGATGTTGATTATCTTTCCATGTTTGCTGACCATTGGTATTTCTTCTCCTGTGAAGTGCCTGTTCAGTTGCCTTGCCCATTTGTTTGGTGTCAAATAGATGAGTTCTTTGCATATCCTGGAGATGAATGTGTCTATTTGAGGGGCAGATGGCAAAGACATTCTCCCATCCTATTGGCTCTCTTTTTACATTCTTGTTTTTTAAAAAATATTTATTTTTAGTTGTACAAAACACCTTTATTTTGTTATTTATTTTTATGTGGTGCTGAGGATTGAACCCAGGGCTTCACATGTGCTAGACGAGTGCTCTACCACTGAGCCACAACCACAGCCCAATATTCTTGATTGTTTCCCATTTATTGATTCTTGATTTTCCTTTTGCTCTTTAGGGATCTTGCTAATGGAGTCTGTTTCTATACCAACATGATATTGAGTTTGGCCTATATTTTCTTCCAGTGGACACAGGGTTTCTGGTCTAATACGTAGGTCCTTGGTCATTTTGAGTTGAGTTTTATGCAGGGTGAGGAGGCATAGAGGTTAAATTTGATTGACTACATATGGATGGCCAGTATTCCCAGCACCATATTTTTTTGAAGAGTTGATCCTGGAGAATTCCTGAACAATGAAAAAAAAATGGCTTATTTTTTTTTTTGCTTCCTTTGCTATCATAATAATGGGTATTTTGTTATTTTTATTGACCTAAAACAGAAGTGAAATCCTGGGGCTGAGCTTAAAAATCCCAGAAGACATATAACCCCAACCACATGGTCAATGTGAGAGTGGACCAAGAAGATGGTCTCCAATTTTAGAGAGAGGACCCCCCCCCCAGAGCCACTTTGAATCCATGGGAGGAGCCAGGAACCACCCGTCCCAGAGTAAAAGTGTTATAATATATGACGTGGGTTAGACCTAACTTGAATATGGGATTTAAAAAAGGAGATAATGCTTGTGGGCTACATGATTGAGAGCCTTCAGATCCCTCACACAGATGTGTCCAGGAATTTAAGAGAAAAGTTGTGAGTTCGATTCTCCCCAGGTTGCTCCTATCTACCAGAGACTAAAGTAAAAGTAAGAGTCAGGCAACATGTTCCCCTGGGGGAAGCTACAGTTCTGGGATCTCCAGTGGGATCTTGTCACCTTCTTGCAGAAGCTAAAATTAAAGACCTAGAGAGAGGTGAGTTAAAGACGTCTTTTCCTTAAAACAGTGCAGGATCCATTAAGGTCCCCTGACTCCCCATGCGATTTGCCCAGGTAAGTGCCTTTCTCTTCCTGAGATGCAGCACCAGTGTGTGAGTGAGCTTCTGTTATTGTAATGAACAATCAGAATAACCAAATTATATGATAGGTTCTAACATAGCTTTAAGTTATGCATCCAGCTCTACACACTCAACAGCTTAGAGGACTGTTTAGAATTCAGAGGAAAGTTTTGTTCTTACTAGATTTTGCCCATTAATTTGGTGATTCATGAAACTTTGTTAATTTTTTAATAAGAAAAAAAACATTTTAAATAAATCATTTTAGGTTTCTATCCATTTTTCAGACTACAGGGAGTTTGATTTGCTTCTCTGTTAGTTTTCAAAGTGCATAATAATAAGGGTCCTGGTTATTTTCTGCTTCAGTATTATGAATCCATATTCCTATTCTCCCAGGAAGAGATAAATGTTAACCCCAGAATTTTTTTAAACACACTGGTTTTTCCTTCTCTTTTTTCAAAAACTCAATCCAAAATACTTTAAGCATTTTCTTCTAATACTGAGATAGTGAGAAATAATAGCATACACCAAAATACATTTTTAATTGATCAGAAAGAAATGATATGGTTTATTTTTTGCAAATATGATACTTATAAAGAAAGTTTATTTTCACGTTTTAGAGAAATAGCAAATAGCATTTTCTTATGCTGATGTATGTTGTCTCCGTTTTGATCTCACAAAAATAAACCAATGGTGCTCTGGCTGCCCGAAGGTTTTGAACTAGAGCAGGGACTAGGGGTGCCGTTGCTTAATATCACAACCAAGGGACAGTAGTGACCACCCTTTCCTGGCTTCCAAAGGTCCCATGGTCTCCTCCCTCCAGGTCATCAAGGAGACAGGATATGATAGTGGAGAGGTGATGGTGAACTTGATCTGTGTGATAACAACAAATGACATCTGCCTTTTCATGTATGGAATGCACATCAGGAAATAAGGATGCAAATCACAGTATTTACAGGTCGGTGTCCATGGGGCACCTGATAAAGCAGCTATGACCCCTCCCTCCCTCCAGTCCGTGTCTCTCCACATCAAGGCCCTAGAAGCCCAAGGTGCTGTGGGTCTGCTTTCCTCACCGCTGAGTGGGGTGCACTAACTTCAGGATTGTTCCCTAGTCTCTGGCCCCTGGGTGATGACATGTATCTCTGTGTTGTCCACGACTTAGACAGGGGCAGAATGTGAAATATTTAAGTGATGGCTCCTTGGTAGGGCAGGAAAGGACTAGATTTCCATTCTTTTTTTTTTCTCCACTTAGGTTTCTCCTCTAAACTGCCCTCTTAGAATTTCCTTGTCCTTTATCACTGGACCCTCCCTCACTGGGACCTGTCCCTAAACTTCTTTTCCAAAGTATTCTCTTTGGCTTTAGGTCATGGTATTCAGAACCTCCAGTCTGAGGAGAGCTTGTTTTCACCAGGGTTTTTAAGCCATGTCCTGGGGCTGGGCCCATCAAGGCTTCCAGGAGCTGCTGCAGCACCTCCCTCCCCAGAGCTGAGAAAGGGGTCTGGGATCATCCTGGTGCTGGACAGGCTTCTGTCTGCACCCTGATCACATGGTCAAACTAGTCTTGGCAGGTGTGAGTGGGGTGAGGCACAGCCAGGAGGGGACAGGCTCAGAGGATTTCTTTTAACTTGCTTTTATAAAATGTCCACATTTTTCAGGATGTTTTCTAACAAAACTGATAAATTAGCACAGAAGTAGCAACATTGCATTCTTTATAAAACATCTACCTGTGAACCATGGAGAGCCCTGAGGGTCTCACTGATACACACGTGTGTGACCTGCAAAGTGTGCAGACAGCTAGCTGCTTCTCTGCCTGCTGTCTCATGGGGCTGCAAAGAGCTAATGCCTGTGGGGGACCTGTGACAGCATCTGACTCTGCCATGTCCCATGATCAGCACTTTACTAAAATGATAAGACTTTCCAGCTGTAACCAGGAAATTTCTTCTATAGAAAAAAGAGTATTTTTTCAGTTGTTTTCAGGCCATGCTCCCCAGAAGACCCAGTTCTCTACCTGGGTTTGCAAGTCCATGGGCCCTCCTTGCTCCAATCCTCCCTCCCATGACAATGCATGCAGGGTGGCCATCCCCCCCCTGGCAGGGCTGAAACCAGAATCATGTGCCCTCCATTCACAGATATATCAGGTAGCCTGTTTCTCCTGTTTTTTTTTTCCAATGTTCTCCATTTTATTTTCTAATCTGCATTTAACTGAATTGAAGACAAACCTGTATTTCATAAAATGATAGAAGGAAATCATCATTATTTCATTTTCTGTAATTTTTTAAAGGCCTCTTCAAGTTTTTAATATCCAGTTTACGTTGCTGTAGAGGTGTTTTGGGGTCAAAATATGAGTGTACATCTTACAACTCACTTCAAGTGTGCACACAGGAATAGGCATCATCTATCCATAGCTACCTGTAGCTCTGTACCTACTAATAACCATATGTGACTCTTCAAATGTGGAGACTCCTAGACAATTATATTACCATTTTTCTTTTTGTTTTTTTTAAGCAGTACAAGGGAAGGAATCTTTTTTACCTGAATGTGTGAGTGAAGAAATAAACAAAACATTTCTTACTAAATAAATCATTTGGAAGAGATTACATTTTTCTAATGTCATGAATTAATTTCCACTATTTACAATGACACTTCTGCAAAGATTTCAAAGCAATCATTTAACTAGGCTAAAACATTTAAATTGTCTGGAATCCTGGTTGTTTTTTCTCACACTTTGTAACTGATGTTATCAAATTATAATTTTCTAGGTAGAAGTGGGAGTGATTGCTAGTCTTACCCACTTGTTTTTTAGATGATAGAATGTGGGGATATGTTGATCACCTTATTGTAAAAGTTACATGCTTCATAGCTATAAAGCAGAATTAAGATGGAAATAAAGAAAATACCTTTATTCTATAGGTAGCTATACCATGAGTTTTTCACCATCAAATTTTCTATTACACTATTTTCTCTCTGTCCTCTGGAGAAATATCATTGCTTACTAAAAGAAGATAAGAAATTTTGTTCTCTTATGTAAACTCCATTATCAGAGTGAGTTTGGATTCCTTTCTTTTAATTAAAACACTAAAAGCTATGACCCCCCAAATACTTGAATTTTCCTGGTGTGTTGGTGCATTGCGTGCCTGTTACCCCAGCAGCTTGGGAAGGTGATGGAGGAGATTTGCAGATTCAAGGCCAGCCTAATAAACTTAGTGAGGACCTGTCTCAAAATAAAAATAAGGGGCTGGGGTTGTGGCTCAGCGGTAGAACACTTGCCTAGCACATTCAAAGTCCTGGGTTCTGTCCTTAGCACCACATAAAAATTTTTAAAAAATAAAGATATTGTGTCCAACTACAACTAAAAAAATAAATCTTAAGAAAATAAAATAGTTAGGGATGTGGCTCAGTGGTTAAGCACCTTTGGGTTTAATTCCTGGTTAAAACACACACACACATAAACATACACACACACACACACACACACACACACACAACACACACACACTTAAATCATGATTACTTTTCCCCATTTCTCTATATGCCTAAAAGTGGGCAGAAAAGAAATTTTGGAATTAAATCCTGCTAAAAATGGATGGTTCTGCCCACTTAGATATTTTTTTCTGGCATAATCAAATATATATAAAATAACATCAGTGGTTATGTAAACCTGGGTTCAATATCTGGTACCAAATATATATATATATATATATATATATATATATATATATATATATATATATATATATATGTATGTATGTATATATATATATAAACAAATTCAAGAAGTCTGCATTCAGAGCTAACATTTTTTATATTTTGTCTCTAAACTGTGATGAGCAATCCAGAACAGAGAACACTAAAAATATAGAACTGTATGGGGCTTCATCCAGCATCCACACTCTTTCCTTGAGAGATCTATGTGGACATTCCAGCCATCTGACCCACTTGAACTCACTTTGGGTGCTACTTACTGAGCTTTTTTATCAGGTTGCTGCACATGCCAAGACAAATTAATCAGGGCCTTACCAATGGAGATAAACAGAAAAGATGTTATGCTTGCATACTGAGAGTTTGCAAAGGGTGCATTGAAAAAGTGCCCACATACTTTTAGGTGGGCCGACTTGGTGGTTGGGGAGGTTGAAGCTGGTAACCACTGTGATGATGAGAATTTTATCTTTATTTGATCCTCAGACATGGACTCTATATGTCTTTTCACCAGAAAAAAAAGAAAATGACCAAGAGCAGCACCCTTTCCATTTTTCTTGCAGTAAGAAATGTCTTTTCTTCCCAAATTGTCTTTGGGGTCACAGCCAATGTCTTCTTCCTCCTCTTCCACATCCTCACGTTCCTTGTTCAGTGCAGGACCAGGCCCATGGACGTGCCCATCTCTCACGTGGCCCTGATTCATCTGCTGATGCTCATAATCAGAGTGTTCCTGGATATAGACATTTTGGGGGTTCAGGATATTTGGAACGATATCTCACGTTAAAGCCACCATCTACCTGTACAGGCTGATGATGAGCCTGTCAGTCAGCACCACCTGCCTGCTGAGTGTCTTTCAGGCCACCACCCTCAGCCCCAGAAGCTCCTTTCTGGCCAAGTTCAAGCACACGTCCCCACAGCACAGTTTGGTACTTTCTCACTCTCTGGGTGTTCAACTTGTTCATTAATATTTGTATTTTAGTCTCTATTGGAGGCCCCTCCAATAACACATAAGATATTTGGATTTCCACTGAATCCTGCAGAGTTTCCCCCACGGGTCACCACTTCAGGATCTTATTTTCCCTGGTAGAAATACTCCAGGATGTCCTCCTTCTCAGGCTCATGGCCCTCTCAATTGGGTACATGCTGGCTCACCTGTGGAGGCATAAGAGGCAGTGCCAGCACCTCCACAGCACCAGGAGAATTGCACAAGCCTCCCAAGAGCAGAAGGCCACTAGGACCATCCTGCTCCTAATGGGTTTCTTTGTGGTCACGTACTTTGTGGACTGCATGATCTCCTCCTCTTATGGAAAAATGCAGAAGAAGGATCCTGTGTGCCTTGTGGTCCAGATGCTGGTGGGCAATGGCTATGCCACCGTCAGTGCTGTGATGCTCATTAGTACCAAAAAACGAACAATCCAGTTCTTCCAATCCACACTGGGGAAAACGAGGACATGTTTACACAGGGTCAGATAACCCCCTCACAGTGTCATCCCATTTTATTTTCTCCTGAGTTTCCAAAAATTAGTTGATGTTGGAAAAAAAATTAAATGAGTATGAGGGAGATGAATCTTTTGTTTTTCTTTGTAAGATCTCTATCACACCAGGTGAGGTGATGCACACCTGTCATGCCACCAACTCAGGAGGCTGAGGCAGGAAGATCTCAAGTTGAAGGCTAGCCTCAGCAACTGTGTGAGTCCCTGAGCATCTTAGTGAGGCCCTGTGTCCAAATTAAAAAAAAATACAAAGTTCTGGGGATGTGGCTCAGAGGTCACATGCACCTGAGTTCAATTCCTAGTTGCAAAAAAGTGTTAAATGATATATGGGCTGTTTTCTTACTGAACTTGCCTAAAGAAGATACCTTTTATTGTCCATAAGTAGACCATGACTGTTAACCCTTTGCTGGAAAACTGTATTTTGGAAGAATAATTTTGTTTAGTCTTAGGAAAAGAAATATCTTTCCTAAGTACAACTCTCTTGAGGTGTCTGAGGAAATAGGTGTTTTATGATTTTTTTTTAAATTTGAGCAACAAACATCAATAAGAATAATGAAATCCCCTCTGTGTTAACTCCAGGTTTTTTCCTAATATACCTATAACATTATTTCTCCATGTATTTTTTTCTGATTTCATTATTTAACTTTTTCAATGTTATTTTATTTTAATCTGAATGCTAAACCAATAGAGTGTTGGAAAAAAGGTGTCAGTATGTGATCAGGAATCAAAGTGCAGGAAAGAGCCCAGATGTCTTGGAAACACACAAATCTAATCCATATTCCCATCTAATTTTTATTGGCCTTGCATCCTTGAAGTAGTGGCCTAGTTCTTTCAGCCTCAGTGTAAAATAATGACTGTATCTGTTTTAGGGTTATCATGTGAATGAGAACAAAAAATAGCACTCCTTTGGCATCATGTGTCCTGAGATTGGAAAGATGCAAAAAATATTACTAGCATGTCCCCCGACCAAAGATGGCATATAATTGATAAATCATGTGTCATTGAAAAAGCAAGAGTAGCAGCTCACCTCTGTGTACACAAACATCCTGTATTAACTCTTAATTTTCATAGTGATGCTCTGAATGCAGTAGTATTACGATCACCCAGTTTAGAGTGAAGAAAATCAAACCCAGATAAACTAGTCAGTAGATTGCAGAGAAAATACATGAGGAAAGACAGGATGTGAACTCTCAAGCCCAGGATTCCAGTCCTGAATCTAACCAATGGTCCGTCTTCCTTACTAGACCAATGATATGCATAGGAAAGTGGCACACAGGGGTCACAGCCAATGATACAGACAACCTGGGACTAAAAGGCCCACCCTTTTTCTGCATTCTTTCAGCCCAGAAACAGCTGGATGGCAGGTGGCTATGGGTTGACCTGAACCAAAGAAGTCAGGCCGCTTGATTGAACCCTAGGAGGCCACTGTGAAAGCTGTTCTATGGTGGAATTTTCAACCCCTGCAGGGGACCCAAGCCATCACCTTTTTTCTGGAGCAGCATATGGAGGATTCCAAATGCACTTCTGGGGGTGCGGTGGGGGGACTCTCAAGGGCATTGGTTGCAAAGGTAGGAAGCTGCTTGTTCTCCTGACCCTTGAAAAGTCTACTTGAACAAGAGGAAGAAGGTTAGGCATGGGGTGAATTTTTTGCCTCCCTTGGTGTAAATTATTAATACTCTGTAGCAGAAAATATTCAAATATTGTCTTTTTTTGCTTCTGAGATGGAGTCTCATTCCATTGCAGGGACTAGTCTTGAACTTCCTGTGCTCAAAAGATCCTCCTGCCTCTGCCTCCTGAATCGCTAGAACAACAGCTGCACAATGTGGTGCCCAGATGAAATATTACAGAAGATAAAATTAGTACTGAGGCTATGACTTTTCCTGTCCCCTCAAGCAGTTCATGGTCAACTAAATCCATTCTCTTTAACATCATCAGGATATGGGAGAAACTGTTGTTCCCTGTTAGGAAAGAGAGTGGATATGTCTGCGTTTGAATCTTGTGTGACCTGTAGGGTCATTTACAAAAGGGACCAGAAAAGATTATTAAGGAAAAACAGCCACCGTGTCTTGCAGTCAGTGTTGGAAATCCTGGGGTTTCACCATAATGATTTTAGCAAACAGACAAATAATCAAAAACACACACAGTTCAAGTCTTCCCGTGCAGGAGGTCAGGAAGGTTTGTAGGTCTCAGATTGGCTCAGAACAGACTTGGGACTGATGGAACTTTTTGTGATATTTATCAGGCCCTCCCAGATCAAAACACTTGCTTCATAACCTACCAGTTTCACTTGACTGTTGGAAGGACGAACATAATATCCATTTTTAGTAACAATAAGAAATGATTGTCTTATCTTTTAAAAGTCCATATATGGCTGTGTTTTGGTTATACTCTCCCACCAGGTGTCTAAGACCAAGTTGGTCAAAGTTGATATTTTTCCTATCTATGCCAGAGTCTGCTGAGATCTTCACAGATTACTCCTGGGAACTGCTGACCCCAGCCCTGCAGCTGTGCCCAGGGGCCCCTCACCCTCCTCTGACTTCCCCTTCCCCTGCCCCTTTTCAGCATCTTCTGAGCTGCATTTCCATGTGGGCAACCTTTATAGCCTTCATACATGAGGCAGGATAGGCAGGGTGTTTTCTAAAAAATAATTTCTATACACCATTAGAAAAAAATTTCTTTTCCAAAATGTGATTATCGGGCAAATATGACAACTTTGTTCTTTCACTCACTCAACATTTTTTGGTCTGCTCCCATGACAAGTGTCAAATGACACTAGAAAGATTTTCCATGAGGGCACATGTGTTTTATGGGTCACAGAAGATCACAGGCACAGAGCCCCATTTTTCTTTGGCATATTTATACATAAAAATTGCATCAGGACTGGGGACATAGCTCAGTTGTAGAGTGCTTGCCTCACATGCACAAGGTCCTGGGTTCAATCCCCAGCACCACACACAAAATTACATATATCTGATCTCATATCCTTGCTTTATTTAAGTTAAATAGATACTGAGGAGCCTTTAAAAATCAACTTATATAACACACTTAGTATCATTTCTGTATGAAATTGTAAAATAAAAATGTAAACGATAGTTCCAAAAGTGTGTCCTTTTCTGCAATTTCTGTAAAATGGAGATTTTGGAGGACATGCACTTCAAGGATTGTTGCTGGCCCTGGCCTTGAGGACAACATGTCTGACATATTTATACACCTGGACATTGTTTTTGGTACTCTTCTATGTGTACATCATCATCAATTTTTTTTTTAAAGCAAGAAAATAAAAACTGTTTGCACATCAATCACAACCTGGATTAGCAAGGCATGTAGACAGTCTCTGTATTTTCATTGAGAAATTCACTCACTCGCCAGGTTGTTATTGACACATATAACAACTTACACTTGTTTTCCTAATAATTTTCTGGTTTAATATCCTTTGTATATTTTTGTATATGCTTTATTCTTTCCTTTCTCTCTTATTGATTATGATTGAGGTTTGTTGGCTTTCTAGAAGGATTAAATTTGATTCTTCCCATTTTTATAACAGTGCAATAATGAGTTACAAAACTTCATGTGCATTTAACTACGTTTGCTAACATGTATAATTGTAGGGGGAGGGACTGAGAATAGGATTTGAGCTTTTCAAAAACCCATTTTCAAACCACTGGAAGGAATCAGCTCTAATATTTTAAGCTCACCACATGACATTGTGTGGCACATTAAAAATTTATCCACTGGGCTGTGGTTGTGGCTCAGCAGTCAAGCACTTGCCTGGCATGGCTGTGGTGCTGGGTTTGATCCACATAAAAAATAAATAAATAAATAAAATAAAAAATATACATATTTCCAAGTATAACTAAAAAATTTTAAGAAAACAGAAATTTATCACTCACTTTTTAATTTAAGAAAATATATTTTCCACCACTGGGTAAAGATGACAAAGTTCCCCCATCCCCATGTCCTGGGGTTGGTGGAATATCATTCTGTTTTTTGTGACTATCAATTTGGGAACTCCAACTTCAACGTCCTTTAAGTACTTTTTATACAATATTGGTTCTTTTGTGACTGAGTTGCTTCACCAAGTAGAGTACCTTGAAGGCTCAGCTATGTGGCATTCTGTGCCAGAATTTTCTTTCATTTTAAGTGTTTATAGCCCAGTGTCTGAATAACATATTGTTTATGTATTCTTATGATTCTGGGTGTTGGGTTCTTTCTACATTTGATTATTTAAAACATGGTTTTATGAGCAATTCTGTGGAAATGACTGTCTGACTCTCTGCATGTACTGTGTGTGTGTGTGTGTGTGTGTGTGTGTGTGTGTGAATGTGCATGTGCACATGTGCACACATGCATGCTCTATGATGTAGTGTTTCATGGAAGCAAATGTTTACATGTCTAGTTTGAAAAAAATGTAGATAACTGAGGCAATACAATTATTGAAAAGCATTGGGACTATTGTACCTAAAAATAGTTTTGAATAGCCCAAGTTATTAAAAGTTGCATTCACCTCAGAGTCCCCACTGGAGGATTCAATGAGAAACATAAAACCCTGGTAATATCTCACAGATAAAGATGGCTTGATTTTCTTTTATGTATTTACCACTTACGTATTCAAATATATGGCTCTAACAGAAGAACTCTATATTGTATTTTAAAAAAAAACAGTATATACACTGAGCTATGGTGCATCATCCCAAAGAAATCACATTTTCTTATTTTAACAGAACTGCATCCATCACTGGTTACTAAAATATTTTCTATGTTCTTCCACATATATCTCAAAATACTAATTATATGTTTTTCAGTAGAAATAAACACCAAAGGACTGAATGAGGCATAGCTATGTGCCATGAAGATCTGGATACAGTAAAATATTTGATCACCCTTCAGTGTGATTCTTGCATAGGAGACAACGCTGTCCAAGATGGACATGACCATGAAGCAACTCATGAGCAGCAGGATTGTCTGTGTGACCCTCAGTTAAGGGGATGACACTGGAGACAGGCTGGTGCTGTGGAGACACCGGGACTGCTTCTTGTGCCTGCACAGGAGAGCCACCATATATCCATTGGAGAGAGCCATTGTTCCTATAATGGAGCCTTTCCTTAAGGTAAGCAGGATAGACAAGCTGTGCCAGAGGAAGAAGGTCATGGGGATAAAGGAGCAGGATTCTGTGACGTACATAAAGTTGTCTGAGGTCTAATTAGGGGTAGCAGCAATGGAAATGAAGAGGTGACTATTGAAGAATGAGTAGATGACTCACAGGAAGAGAAGGAAATACAGGTTGTGACTTGAGGATTTATGTTTGAACTTTGCCAAGCAGGAGCTCCTGGGGCTGAGGGTGATGGCTTGGAGGACACTCAGCAGGCAGGTGGCACAGATGGAGAAGCCCCTCATCAACCTATACAGGTAGATGAGAAATTTTCACATCAGGTCATCCTATCTACTCCTCTGAGGTGTAAAAATGTCCACAGCTATGAAGCCCTTCATGAGCAGCATTATCAGGTAAATTAGGGCCAGGAGGCCAATGAACAGGTCTGTGGGCTTAGGAATGTGCCCAGTAATGTGCAACAAGATGTGGACAAGGAGAAGAAGGACGTTGGCCATGACCCAAACGCCAGTCACGCTGTACATGGTGTTTCTTATGTGAATATTACTGTACAGTCTGTTGGCTTTGTTCATCTTATTGGGCAAAGAATTCTGTGAACACCTTCAAAAAAAGACAAGAAAATGTTGTTTTTGCAAATATGACCTTCATCAATCCCAATGGACAACCTTGCAATCAGGAAAATAAAGAGGATTCATCAAAACATGCCTTTATTCCACATGATGAGTGAATTCTGGTGCTGGGCACAGTGATGCCTGCCTAAACTCACAGTAACTGTGTTCCTGGGTACTTGTGAGGTTGAGGCAGGAGGATCACAATAATGATGCTACCATGGGCGACTTAGTGAGACCCTCTATCAAAATACACAAGGAAAAAGACTGGGTGTAATTGGTGCAGGTGCACTTACCCACCGAGCAATCTCCAGCACATAATAAAGCAAACCAACAAACCCCCTTAATCTGTCTCACACGACCCAAAACCCATGCCCATGCTCTCCCTTGTCCTCACATCTCCCAGTCTCGGCTGGGTTATATGTGCCCCTGGGGCCTCCACAATGTTATACATAATGATACTTATGTTTTCTTGTATATTGATAATTGCCAGCTGGGTTCAGTGTCACACTCCTGAAATCCCAGCTACTTAGAAGGCTGAGGTAGGAGAATTGGAAGTTCAAAGTTTGCCTCAGCAACTTAGGAAGGCCCTAAGTAACTTAGCACAACCCTATCTCTAAATGAAAAGGAAAAAGAGGTGTGTGGTGGTGTATCTCACTGTTCAGCACCCCTGGGGTCAATCCCTAGTCAAAAAAAATTTCATTTATCTTAGAACATTTTTTTCTGCTATAATCTCATGTGTGAGATTTTCTGGTGAAGACAGAGTCACACTTGATTTTCATGTACCCCATCTTGTTGGTCAGGTTCATAATTGTAGCTCTACACTTTTGGGTGAATTGGAGTGTGGCTGATTATAGGAAAGAGGAAATGAGCCCCTCCTAAGCAAAGAGTATCACAGATCCAATATGCACAGTGTTACTGTATGTCTACACCATGTTAATTTTGGCTTATTTTTTGCCACACCAAATATTTACAGTATATAAACAAGAAAGTGTTTGGGTGAAGTCTGCAGTCAGAATGGTAAGTGTGTGTATATGAGCTGCCATTTACAATAGCATTAGCTTAAGTACTCTGTGATGCTGAGGTCCAGTCATCATAGTTATCAACATAAATAGGCAATTTATGTATACACTGGAGGTATTTTGGTATAAAAAATATAGTATGTGTATCAACATTGGAAGTATCTGTGGTACAAAATGAATTCTCTAAAAATGTTGTCTTCTATTTTTATGATCATACATTTTTTAATGCATGTGGCTTAGAAGAAACAATTCAGTTTTTTTTTTAACAGAGAAGCTGTGTTGCTGCCTGAAAAGAGAGGAGAGAAAAATTCTGCTGAGCCTGGTATGCACATGGCTGTAATCCTAGCACTTGGAAGGCTGAGGCAGGAGGATCCTGAGTTCTAAGCCAGTTTTCAGCAAATCATCAATAAAATATTAAATATTTCTCTAAACAAAATATGTATCTAAACAAAATATTAAAAAAACAGTACTTGGGAAGAAGCTCAGTGGTTAAGCATTCCTGAGTTCACTGTCTGGTACAAAAAAATTAGAAATTACCAATATAGTAGCACATTTTCACAGTCTCTTTCAGAGAACTGTTTTGAAATTATAGGTCTGTTCCTGGAATCCTCTGATGTGACTTTACATGTTACTTTTTTATCCTCAATCCGGAATAACTAGCCTCAGGTAGAATATTCCAGAAGTATTACCAATAGCATGGTCCATTTCTAAGTCTTTTCCCAAGATTTAAAATCAGAGTAATAACTAGAACTACAAGAAAAATAGAGTTGTTGTTCCTTTTCAAGGTTTTGATTAAATGACAAGTATCCAGCCCAATCTTGAAAGATGGTTTCCCAGATATTATCTGGATTACAAATTAAAGGTGACATTTCTCCAGACTCAAGAGTCCCAAGCCTGAAATTTATGCTGAAAAATTTGTTGAGTGATCTGTTGGGATAATATTATTTTGTAGAGTTGTGTATTTAATTAAATATCACTCATGTGAGATATACAGTATTGTAAGATATTTCTGCCACGTAATAAAAAAGTGTTATCTGAAAATCAAACATATAAGGGTAATATGTTTTATGGCTACTGGTTTAATAATGTCAGATTCTAAGAGGAAGAAAAATGTTAATCACTTGCAAACATTAGAACCCATTGAAGAATTCAGACCTGAAGCAGGTATTTAGTTCAAACTTTTGGAGTACAGATTTCCTGATACAAAAATTTATAACATTGTTTGAAAAAATGTTCCTGTAATAAGACTCATAGACTTTGTATACAAAATGGTAATAAATTCCTGGTTAAGTAAATTTTACTGCCATATTTCTATTGATTTGTACAATTCTTTATATAAATTATTGCTTTGTTTTCATATTCTTTTTTTCTCAATAAAGAAAAGCCAAAATGAAAAACCAGAGATGATCAAGGAGAAAAAAAAATTCAGATTTTATAAAGTCATGATCGAGTAATGTGACAAATTTCTCCATTCATTTATTCACCTATTTGAGTTGGTTGCACAGTAATCCCAGAAACACAAAGTAAAATATCAAAGTTACACATATCTCTAATCTCTTTTTTTTTCATTGTAGTTGGACACAATATCTTTATTTTATTTATTTATTTTTATGTGGTGCTGAGGATCGAACCCAGGGCCTTGCACATGCTAGGTGAGTTCTTTACCGCTGAGCCACAACCCCAGCCCCACATATCTAATCTTTATTGTTCACAAAAATTATGATTTGAGACCTGTATTTACTGGTAATAATATAAGCATGTTATCGTGTGTAAGATAAAAGGTCCAGTGATAACTTTCAAAGAATAATCCTTATTGGTTTGTTTATTTTGTCATCAGGAATTGAACCGAGGGGTGCTTCACCATTGAGCAATATCCTGATTTTTCTTTAATTTTCTATTTTTGAGACATGGTCTTTCTAAGTTATTTAGGGCCTCACTAAGTTGCTGATGGTGGCCTTGAACTTGCCTCAGGCTCAAAAACTGCTAGGTCAAAGAATAACCTTAAATAGATAAAAATTATCATTGAAGAGCTACCATTGTAAAATAACTTTAGCTCATGTAATTTCTGTGAAATACCATTTATTTTTCATTGAGTTGAAATCATTCTAAAAACCTGCAGTGACACAGCATTCTATTTCATGTCTGTATGAAACTGTAACCACAAATTCCACAGTAACATACAATGATACTGTGTCAATAAACATTAAAATAAAGAATATTAAGTAAACCAAGAAATTCAGCTAGTGAATAAATAAGAATAAAAGCATGAACTGTAGAAATACTTTTCATTACTGAGTTCTTCAAGGAGTACAGTTTAATAACCTACAAAATCAGGGCACTGAATGGGGTTGGCTGCAGAGTTACTTTAGAAACGGTAATCTTGTAAACCTAAACGTTTTAGGACAGGCTGGGGTATAAAGATGGTATGAATTGGCATTACTATTCAGAAAATCATAGCTCCAGTGGAACTTTAAAAATGACTAAAATGTTTTTTGTTTTTTTGTTTTTTTCCTGGAGGTGAAATTCCTTCATAGCATTACGAAAAATGAACCTTCTTTTGAGTGCAGATCAAGAAAATTGGCAATGATATCATGTCATCAAAAGCACCCCCTTAGCTTCTTAGCTTCCTCAAAGTAGAGCCAGGCTAGACGGGAGTGCCCTAGTCACACTCTAAATTCCAAATCACACACACTCATCACTACCAGTGAGCTGTGCATGTCAATAACCTCAGATGGACTTTATCTCAATATTATGCTATAAGTGACTATTTTAAAAATGTATTTAGCTGCACCTGTGCTGATGAGTCATTTCAGTGGAAAAACAGTGTGGTGAGCATGCTCCCTTTATGAAAACAGAAATTATCTAGCATGTCCCCTTATACCTGTGTCTCATCAGGCTCTCACCTGGCTAGTACAGTACAGTCCCGGAGATCAGGGGACACGGCAGGGTCAGCCACCAGCAGAATGCTTTCAAGTTGATAGTGAAGGCTGGAGACCCCTCAGAGGAGGACAACCCAGCCAAGTCTTCTTTATTAGATGGATCAGGGTCTGAACAAATAAGAAATTGTTATAATTTCTCAGTTGCCAAAATTTCATACTAAACCTGCGATACATGATGTCATAAAATAGGTCCCCAAACTAGTAAAGAGGGTTCAGGATGCTGCACCTGAACTTGGGGTCTGGGGGGAATGGGAGCATGGAAAGGAAGGAGAAAAGCTCTTTGTACCCTGCAACATGATCTTGGACATTTTGGTGGACAGATTCCAGCATGAAAAAGGGACCAGTATCTCTTTTCTGAAACCTGAAGTGGTCATGCCTACCTTTTAGGGTGCAGATAAGGTGTAAATAACAGGATTCATAACTGTCACTTAGCACTCCATGTCCACCCCCCCCACACACACACATACAGGAGAGAGCAGAACTTGGTTTGTCATTGTCACCTAGGTGATATTTTTTAACCATAGCTCAAGTTTACCATCATTATCATCTCTATCATTTTCTTCTAGAAATAGTTTTAAAATTTGATCTCTTGGAAAGTAAGACTGAGCTTACTTCAGGCAAGTGACTCAGGAAATATGGATAAAGTGGGCTGCATGATGTATTTTTTTTGGCCCAACTTGAGCTGGGAGAGTAAGAAGATCATTATGAAGAAACAGCTGGTGTGTTGGGGGGAGACAAAGCCCTCATCAGCAAGGTGACAGTGCTGTGTTCAGGCATTCTCTGAAATAAATGACACACAGTGTGCAGTCCTAAAAAACCTGGGATACAGTTGAGCAAATTAATGGAAATTCTATTTATGAGAACAGGGTAAGAGTCTTACAAAATGCTTGGTGAATTGAAAGATTTGTCACCATAGCTTGTGTTGAGAATCTTGACATTACCCAAATTTTAAAATAAATCTTCAGAAATTTTAGGAGAAGAAGAGAGTGTTTATATATATATATTAACAAATGAGGACTGAGCAGAGCCCCGCCAATCTGGTAATCCCAGGAAAATCCTCCAAATCCCAAAATCTAAATTTAAGAACAGAGATATTCTTTTCCCAAGTTCTAGGAATTTGTATTGCTGGGTGTTTTGTAGCCACAAATGGGGAAAAAAACCCACCATCTTTACTTTTTAAATATTTAATGTACTTGCAAACTCAACATCCTGCACCTGTAATTTGAAATTTCCTAAGTGGCTGAGCACAGGGCCAGGGCCCATAATATATATTGTGGCAGGAAATGTTTCATGAGAATTTCCTAGGATACACTTGGCAGTAATGTGGGGTAACCCTCTACCAGATGAGGTTTTAAACATAGGAGATTTTTTTATAAAGACTTTAAAACACAGAACAATAAATTAATTGTTTAATTTTTGCTAATATTTTTTAGATTAATTGTTCTAAAACATGAAAACAATTAAACAGAACACAGAAGTCACTTATATCAACAGTATTTTTTGAGCTGTAATAATGACAGAAACAGGACCTATGTGTATTTATCAAAAAATATAAAATTAAAACATGTCAACTACCTGATCAAACACGTTGAATAAGTAATGTTTAAAATTGGAACATAACATTTCATAGGGAGCTTGCATATTAACAGAGCTAGTCAGTAACTATAGTCTTGTTCATGAAAACCTAAAACTTATTGATGTCCCTATGCAAAAATCGGAGACATCTTTTATCAGTCTGTAAAGTCATGAGTAGACTGGGAAGGAAATGTTCTCATTTTGCTATACAGGGCACGTCCTCTCACCTGAGAGGTACTCATAAAGGCTCAGGTCTCTTGTGCAGATACCAACAACCTCACCAAGAAGCCCAAACTTTCTCCTCCCATAGCCTTCCTAGGACCCCCCTCTGCCTACTGGTTCTGCATCTTACCCAGATGGAGGTAATGGGAAGACTCAGTTCACCTGAGAAGAACCTGGGATGGTTTAGGGAAGAGAGGCCTTTAACACATATCTCTTCAGGGCCTTAATTTTTGTGTCTATAAGAAAGTGACAATGTCTCACTGGAGAGCATCAAACCATCAGGACTCCAATAGGACATTTCATCTGCCCCTCCATGTGACTTTATGCTCAGGTGAATAAAAGCTCTCTAGGGAGAACTGGGCTCCCAACTTTTCTCTTAAGTAAATTGACATGTGTATTGGGGGGTCACAGATATCCCAATTATTCAGAAAGTATCAACTTCTTACATTGTGACATGGGCCAAATTTGTCTAAAATCACCTAACATTTTTTTAGGGCACTTACTGGTCTGAGATCTTCCTGGCAACCCTGTGAGTTGCCAATGGCTGGGTGTCTCAGCTACCATAGATGATGTGCATCTTCTCCCTCAGCCCCTTCTTACTGGGAGGACCTGGTTTCTGGGGAGTGTTGGCTCTGCTCTCCATTTTTCAAAGTTTGAGGATCTGGGTTCAAGGTGTGAGTGCAAATTAAATTTGAATTGAAATGTGTTGAAGTAAATATCAAGAGTGCAGGTGAAGCTGCAGTGGGGGTAAAGGTATTCACAGGCAGGTGAGGCTGGGTGAAGTGACGCTTGTTTCACTTATTCAAATGAAATTGAGCTTCATTTCTTTTATTGACTTAACCAACAAAATCACTTGGAAGTGGCTTCTTTGGAAGTACAATATTTTCTTAACCATTACTTTCCTCAAGTACAATTTTATTCCTTCCAATTTATTTTTTTTCTAATTTATAGTGATCATTAATAAAACTTTTATGAATGCTTGTGTACATTTGAGGGGTAAAGCACAGATTGTGATTGTTGGATCATGTGTGTGACTCTCTGTGAAGGATAAGATATTGCAATGCTCTTTTCAAATAGCCTGTATCATTTGGCATCTGATAAAATGATACAGGCTATTTGAAAATAGCATTGCAATATCTTCATTAAACCTAGTATTCCTGGTTAAATAAGAAAGAAATTGGCATTATTAATCACTCTTTTTCCTGATGTAAAAGACTTTAATGAGTTCATATTTCATGGTATGAACTGTTATCAAGGTTAGTGATTTTCCAGGTTCTGCTTAAATCTGGTATTTTGTCCTAATTTAAAACATTTCATTCAGATAGTTACCCTAAAAAAATTATTTAAGACAATACTGAGATAGATGGGGTGCCCAGACTGAACTCACACCAGAACTTCAATTACTTCTTCATCCAAAAGTTGGAGTGATGGGGGACTTCAGAGGTTCATCATCAAATGACTGTTTGGGATAGGTTTTTATTTATGTTTTATTTTTGGTATCAGCCATTGAACTCAGTATTCTTAACCATTGAGCCACATCCCCACCCATTTTTATATTTTACTCAGAGACACCATCTTACTGATTTGCTTAGGGCCACACTGAGTTGCTGAACTTGATTCTGATCTCGAAATCTTTCTATGTCAGCCTTCCTAGCAAGCAGGATTACAGGCATGCACCACCACAACCAGGTGGTTTGGCACAGTTTTGCTGAAACGTTTTAGATTTGTTGGAAAAAAATATTTTGACACTTTGAAAGTCATTTTACTTTTCTTTGTAAATTCAGAGGATGTTTTTCTCCCAATTGGCTAAAAGTGATTGAAATGTTTTATGGTGATTAAATACACAAAGACCAAATTTCTCATTTAACAATGTTTAAGAGTTCAGTCAGCAGCATTAAGCACATTCAATTTTGTGGATATGTATAATCTCCACCATGTCCAGAAATTTTTCTTCTCCCTAAATGATCTCTATATCCATCAAATAACAATTCCCCTACTGAATCCCCTCCTCAGCTACTGGAAAATGTCATTCTATATTCTGTCTCTATAGATTCCATTACCCAAAGTTCCACATTCTATGTGTGGATTTATACAATGATGATTGTTTTTTTTTTTTTAAGAGAGAGGGGGGGTGAAAGAGAGAGAGAGAGAGAGAGAGAGAGAGAGAGAGAGAGAGAGAGAGAGAGAGAGAGAGGATTTTCAATATTTATTTTTCAGCTTTCAGTGGACACAACATCTTTATTTTACTTTATGTGGTGCTAAGGATTGAACCCAGCACCCTGCACATGCCAGGGGAGTGTGTTACTGCTTGAGCCACATCCCCAGCCCAATGATGATTCTTTTTAGAGTGACATTTTATTGGATATAATGTCTTCAACTTTCCTATGGTACCCTATGGTATATCCAGACCACATTTTTATACATTCCTATGCATGTGGATTTCAGATTGTTTGCACCATTGCCTGTTATAAATAATGGTACCAGGAACAAAGGTGTCCAAGTGACAGTTTTGAGTCCTTGCCTATATTATTTGTTATATTCATAAAAGCACAATTGATAACTCAGATGGCAGTTTATGATGAGAGATGTTTACAAGTTATTAGGCATCAGAGAGACTACAGAGATGATTTACTTATTAAAAGCTACTCCAGTTTCATATATTTATAAATATAGGGACTAATGCAGATAATAAAATTGAGATTTACCTCTCATGGGTCGATCTCACATTTTCAGTCAGAAATACAATGTACTGCAAACCACAGTAAAATTCTTCTGTAATTCCAGCAGATCAGGAAACGGAATCAGGAGGATCATGTGTTTAGGAAGCATCAACCAAAGCGAGGTGCTAAGCAACTCAGTGAAACCCTGTCTCTAAATTAAACACAAGATAGGGCTGAGGATGTGACTCAGTGTTTGATTGTTCCTGATTCAATCATCAGTAGCTCTCCCACCCCCCCAAAATATACTGACTGTCGTTTATCTCAAGGGTGTATGAAAAATATCTAGCATGTATTTCTCATTCACAAGTTTCAAAGTAATCATATAAAAGTCCCCCTTTGTCTATTCATTCAAGACAGAAAGCAGACACACTATGACATGATGAATGCTTGCCCAGTCATGTGGTGGCTCATTATAAAAATTCATCCACCATGCAATGATCCAACATTTACTCTCCTTCCCCCATAAGAATTTCACGAAGTTAAGGCTGTGTTTTTTAGTACAGATAAAAACCAAAGTGCTAGTTTTGGCATACCCATTGACCTCCATCATCTGGATAAAACAATAAACAGGGTCATTTTTCCACATGGTTCTTGAGGAGGAGAAAACACAGTCCAAAGAGTACATAAGCACAAAAATTTCCAGGAACAGCAGGATGGCCCTCTGTTTTGGGGAGGCTTTTGGAGACAGGCTGGTGTGGTAAATGTGCCAGCACTGCCTCTTAGGTCCATACAAGAGGGTCACCATGTAACCACTGGAGAGAGCCATGAGCCCTATAAAGAAGACATCCTATAATGTAGTGCATTTGGATAACAAATGCCTGAGGAAGTAGCTCATAGGTAATTTAGTGCAGGAGTCACTGAGGAATATAAGAGTGTGTGTGAGGTCACAGTGGTGTGGTCAACAGTAGAGATTGAGAAGTGGGCACTAAAGGACATACAGAAGACCCACAGGAAAAGAAGGGATTTCAGGTTTCCAGTAGGGATTTAGGCTTGAACTTTGCCAAACAGGAGCTTGAGAAAAATAATGTATGTCCTAATCATATGGACCATGTCACATTCTGTCACTTTGATCCAAAGTTCAAATTAGCCCATTCCTTACTCCACATGTTTTGATGCCTGAGATTCCGAGATGTTGGGAATTCTAGGTGGGCACCACCATCCTGGGCTACTTGCAATTTTCTTTATAATTTCAGAGAAAGTTTTCTTCACCCCTGATTATTAGGTAGTTGACACATTTTATTATTATTTAAGTACACAAAAGATGATATTTATTATTTACCATTATTAAGAATACTTGTCAGTGTCCTTAATCAAATTCAGGTGTGGGTGCATGGATTCTCTCTACCATCTCCCCAGTTTTTCTTATTCCTAAAATATCTCTGGATTCATTAAATAAAAATTCCTCAGGGCACACCTTCCTCAGCTGCACAAAAACGCCATACTACTACATTCTGTGTTTATGAATTATACGACCCAAACTTCTATCTTTTACAGGTATATTTTATACAAATGTTGATTCTTTTGTGAGTTACAGTCACTTGACCGAATGATTTCAAGATTCATCCATGGCTTCTTATATATCAGCATCACCTTCATATTTAATGCTATGTTTAGTATTTAATGCAATATTCCATCTTTGCATATTATACTACTGAAGATTCCATCCTGCTGTGTGTAGATGTATACAGCTTTGATTCTTATGCCTATGCAAGAGGGTCACCATGTACCCTCTTGACATAATAAATTCAAGAATCATCTATGGCTTCCTGTGCATCAGAATCTTTCTCCTATTTACTGTTGAGTGGAACTCCATGATATATCTAGACCATATCTTCATACATTCATATGCTTGGGCATATGAGACTGTCTCTATCATTGACTATTATAAATATTATATCCTGAGCAATGGTGTTTAAATAATAGTTGTTGTCCTTATATCCAGTTTTTTTGTTGTTATATTCATAAAAGTTCAATGGATAGATGAGATGACAGTTTAGGATAAGGGATGTTTACACTCTATTAGGTATAAAGAAGATTTCTGAGACTCTTGGTTTTTTTAAAACCGCTGCAATATCTCATATACATATAAATATAAGCACTGATTCAGAAAAAAGTGATATTTACTATCTAGGGTTCCTTTCACACATCAATCAGAAATATAAAGCTACTAGCTTCGTTCGAGCCATATGGACAATAATCTGTCATTTTTTTCTCACTTTCATGCTTCAATGTAATCATTTTTAAAAACCACTTTATGCATTGATCCAACATAGAGAGCAAACTAACCATGCCATGATGTGTTGATGCACGGCAATGTGGTGGCTCAGGTTGAGAACTGACGAATCATGCAATGATTCAATGTTGACTGTCCTTCCCCCACGAACATTTCAAACAGGTAATGTTGTGTCTTGCAATGAAGATAATAACCAAAGGACTGATGGTGGCATAGCCATTGGACACCATGATCTGGACAAAACGGCACACAGGGTCATTGTTCCACATGGTTCTTGAGGAGGAGACAATGCAGTCCAAACAGTACATGAGCACAAAAATTTCCATGAGCAGCAGGATGGCCCTGGTTGCCCTCTGTTCTGGGGAGGCTTTTGGAGACAGGCTGGTGCTGTGAAGGTGCTGGCACTGCCTCTTGTGCCTGTGCAAGAGGGTCACCATGTACCCACTAGAGAGGGCCATGAGCCCTATAAGGAAGACATCCCGTAATGCACCCAGGACGGTAAACAAATGCCTGAGGAAGTAGCTCATGGGTAAAATAGTGCAAGAGTCACTGAGGAATATAAGGCTCTGTGAGGTCACAGTGGAGTTGTCAACAGCAGAGATTGAGAAGTGGGCACTGAAGGACATATAGAAGACCCACAGGAAAAGAAGGGACTTCAGGCTGTCCTGTGGGGACTTAGGCTTGAACTTTGCCAAGCAGGAGCTTCTGGGGCTGAGGGTGATGGCCTGCAGGACACTCAGCAGGCAGGTGGCAGAAATGGACAGGCCCCTCATCAACCTGTACAAGTAAGCAACTGATTTACATGTGACATCATCCAAAAGCCCCACCTGAGATGTAAAAGTGTCTGCAGCTATGAACCCCATGGTTAGCAGCATCAGGAGGTGGGTTAGGGCCAAGAGACTGATGATCCAGTCCGTGTTTTTGAGCCTCTTGTCACACAGGAACTTGATGACATGGAACAGAAAGAGGATGATGTTGGCCAAAATCCCAATTCCAACTTCAGAGTAAAAGGTGCTTCTTAAGTTAATAACACCATGCATCATGTGGTTTTTTGTCATCTTTGGGGGTAAGGAATCATGGAGTACATGTCTTAGGAGAAAAGTAAGAAATTGCATTATCACAAATATTAAATTTAATATTTCTCAGCCAACACTGGTACCAGGAGGAAAAGATGTTGGCCCATCCCAATGACCCTTTTCCCCTCTAACTGAAGCTTTGCTGACTCACCCTGGAAACCATTCTTTCCTCTCTCTCTTCCCATCATTTCCCAATCATGGCTGGATTACATTTTATGCAAAGTACAAAGTGATTGCCTGTGCATTAAAAATGATCACATCTGTCATATATTTCTCATTCACAAGCTCCAATGTTATAGAAAATTTTTCCCTGATGCAACCTTGAATTTTTCTTGGTGATATCTGACTAAAAGGGTGAACTACGTGTCTTTCCTGTAGTAAGGACTATGTACTTTTGGTTCAATTGAAATGATAGAGGTTTAATTAGAAAAAAAAACCCTCCTAAGCAAAGAGCCTCAATGTCTTAGGCCATGCATATTAATGTTAGTTTCCTGTTACCTTTATTCTGGTTTGTTCATGAACACATGTAATTTTGTTCATATATTCACAGAGAAAATTCTAAGTATTGCAACCTCTAAAGTTAGGTGGCTTGAATATACCTATATAATCATCCACTTAAAGGATAAGTATTCAACTTTGAGAAGCCCATGAACCTGGGCTCTGGACTAATCTATAAGCTGAACAAAACTTCATCATGTCTGTACCCGAGATATTGTGCATAAAACAGGATAGACCACGTTTTCCATACAGGGAAGGATTGCTGTGCAGAAGGATCTTTTTGGAATTCTTCAAATTTTTAGACTTCTACAGATCCTCACTCATAGAAATCTTTTAATAGTTGATCATCTCTAGAACCAACTCAGAGAGGCTAAAAAATTACCTGAATTACATTGTGTTGAGAATCTCTGTTCAGAGAAAACTGAGTGGATTTTAGGACGATTTGATTCCCCTTCACAGCTACCTATGTAAATTATTTTTGTTATTAAATCACAATTTGACCTATGTGAACCAAGACCAGTATCAAATACCAGCAGAAACACATTTCAATATTTATCTACTTAAACATGGGAAGCCAGGCATGGTGGCACACTCCTGTAATCCAGCAGTTTGGGAGGCTGAGGTTACAGGATTGCAAATTCAGTGCCAGACTAAGCAATTGTGATGCACTCAGCAACTTAGTGAAACCCTGCCTATAAATAAAACACAAAATAGGGCTGGGGATGGAGCTTGCTTGGTCAGTGTCCCCTAGTTCAAGCCCTAGTACCAAATCAAATCCAAACAAAACAAAACCACACAACAACAAAAAAACCACCTTAAATATGTGGGATTATTGTGATAAACAGAACCATAATTAAAATAGATACATATTCACTCCACTTGAGGAATTTATTACAGTGTAAGTATCCAACCTAAATTTTAAATATGTCTTTTTGGAGTTCAAGTTTTCCGTCTTCTTTCAAGAATGCAATGGCATTTCTCCCGACTCAAGGGTTCCACATATAAAATTGATACTTGGGTTTATTATATGATGCCTCCATACTAGATACATTTTCTACTGCTGAAATACATCTCCAGCTCTTATTCTAGAGAATTTTGAAATGATTTTCTGGCAGAATGTTTTCCTGGAAACAAATATATTTAATTAAATTCAAATATCTCCTATAAGTAATCATTAAGATTTAATTTGTGTTTTCACATAATAAAACCTGAAAACAAAGGCTAAATTACTTCATGAGCCAATGGATGTGAAAGGCACTAAGGAAATTCCAGCTACTCAGGAGGAAGGGACAGGAGTCTGTCAAGTTCAAGGCCAGCTAGTAAATTAGTAAGACCCTGTCTCAAAATAATAAATTAAAATTTGGGTAGGGATGTACCTCAATGGTAAGGAGCCCTGGGTTCAGTCCTTGGTACAAAAACCAAAAGTGCCAAGAAAAGCTGACATGTTAAAGATATGTGAACATTGGGTACCACGAGAGAATTCAGTGTGTAAGTACAGGTATTTTTTAAACATTGAAATGCAGATTTTTTTTTAAAAAATTTAACCTTTAGCTGACATAATATCTGGACTTATGGAGTCTCATATTAGAAGTCAATACTTGTATACATTGCTTGCTGAACACATGGGGAAATTAACATTTTGATTTTCTCACATTGTATAATTTCTAAGTGTGAAGAGTCTCAAAACTCTTATTTGGTCACATGTAATCACCTGATGCAGACTCTGGTGACCACATTGAGCTATAGACATGAGAACTGCTGACTGAAGCCCTGCAGCTATGTCCACATACCCCTCACCCCTCCTCTGAATCCTCCTTTCCCTGCCCCTTCCCAGATTCTGCTGAGCTGCAGTACTATGTGGGCAACATGTTTACATTCCCTACATGAGTGAGAACAGGCAGTAATTGACTGAAAAGAAAATTCTATAAACCATTAAGGAAAAAAAAAGTTATTTTGAAATGTAGTGAACAGTAAAATGACAATTTCATTTTTTATTTTGGGATTATAGGCATGCACAACTGTGCCCAGCTTCTGTCCAAAGTTTAGATCACATACTGATTTATTAGTTTATCATATGCATCAGACACATATACCTTATTCACTTAAATATTGTAAAATATGTAAGTATTCTAGAGGTAAGTATAAAGCTATGTCTGTATTAATATCTCCTTTATATTATAAAGCATTCTGGTGATCAGGAGCCCTTCATAATACAAACTAAAATAAATCATCAGGCATGTCCTCTCCCAGCCATAAGTCCTGCCACTTAGCACAGAAGAGTCTAGAGCCTCAGGGACAAGATGAGAACTTCCTACCTGCCTGCAGTGTGTTCAAGGGGCCTCCTCAACTAAGGATCTTAACACAGTGATGGTACTTGGAAACATACTGTTCAAAGCAAAAACAATCATTTTTTTTTAACAAGAGAAATCAAACTATCCTAAGAAATACTGGACAGTCCACAAAGGGGGACATAAATCACAGGAAAAATAACATTAGTTGGGTATGGTGGTGCACATTTTTAATCCCCACAGCTTTAGAGACTGAGGCAAGAGAATTGCATTATTGAGATTATCCTCAGCAACTTAGTGAGGACCTAAGCCTAATAGCAAGACTCTGTCTCTAAATAAAATGTTAAAAAGACTAGGGATATGGCTCAGTGGTTAACTAACCCTGGGTTTAAACGTTGGTACCAGAATAATAATAATAATAATAATAATAATAATAATAATAATAATAATAATAATACAATGATAATTATGATAATAATAACAGCAGCAAAGAAGTATAATTTGTTTTGTCTTTTCCATGTACTTAAACCTCCCCCTGCTTTCATCTCCTACTGTATGTTAAATAAAGATGAACAATTGAGTTCTGGGAGGGGGACTGGTCCTGCTTCATGTGAGTTTGGGACTGAGGGGAAATTGAGAAGCAAGCTGTACTTTGCATCACAGTGCTAGCTGGGAAACTATGCAGAGCACTAGGGAGAATGCGCTTGCATATCAGTGAAGGCACAACCACTACCAGCCACGTGCTATGCTGGGTAAAAAGCCTCTGTGAAATGTACAAGCTACAGGAATATGAAGGAGAAAATCCTGTAGAATATTTTGGTAAATTAATGATGGCGATTCCTATAAAATCTGGTTGATGATCATTTATTGTTTTCATACATTGGAATGATTTCAGTAAACCTCAGGGTTCCCATCTGCAACCAAACAATAACAATAGCTTGAAATCTGTCTTCAGATTAAGTATAAGGAGAGTTACTTTTCTAACAGCAACAAGAAACTCCAAAGGAGCTTCATCACAGACACTAAGCTGTCCTTACTGGGAAACCCATCATACCTGCAGGAGGATCTATTTCCCTGATTAGGTTAATAATGACCTAAGTAAAGTTCAATTTGCTTAAAGAGGAAGAAAATATGATGGGTTCACATTTGTTCTGTAACTGAATTTGCATGAAAATATGAACTTAAAAAATAAATGTGAGCCCAGACACCTGAAGAGAATGAGGATCAATTTTTCCAAATATTCTCCCTAACAAAATGCCTATCAGACACAACCATTATGAGGGGAATGGGAAGGAGGATTTTAAAATGAATAATAAAAAAAGATTAGATAAATGGACCATATATTCTTCCTGATCAACTATTGAAAATTATACTCCCAGACCTTTGTGGGGAAAGGAAAAAGAAACCACTATCAGGTTCAATTGTCTTTTCATATGAAGATGACACACGAACACTGCCCTCTCACTCGGAATTGGCTACTAGGCAGAACACACAATGTGGAGAAGCACCATTCATTTTTAATTTGTGAGATAAAATGTAGGATAAGGAAGATTTCATGAGAAATTACAACACATGGTTGTGGTAATATAGGTCACCCCTGTTACTTTTGAGTTTATACAAAATCACTTTTATAATTTCTCAATATTTAGAATGTCATACATCAATGAGCATTCCATTTTTTTTTCAGGAAGATGAGAGAAGCAACGCTGAGCATACTTAATAAAGAGAATACAGGGAACATGATTACTTCTCTGACTATTTGTATAGGACTAAATAACATAGAAAACAGTAGCTAGCACAGAAGGCATAGGCAATTGTTCAGAGAAAATTAAATAGAAACCTGAAATAGTGGAATTTTCTTATGGAAAACAAGGAGTGATTTTCTAAGTCTCAAAACTAAAGAAATGACACATCCTAGGAAGATTTCCTTAATTGCATCTCACAGAGCAAAGAGTCTGGCTGAGCGCCGTGGTTAATGCTGCATGGCTCTCCTAAAGCTACCAAAACCCTCACTAGGAGACCCAGTTTGCCCCTTCCTCCCTCATGCTAGAAGCCCATGTACTCACTGCCTACATCCGGGGAAACAGAGAAGAGCTTGGCTGGATGGATGCCGGCCACTTGGTGCACCTGAGAATAACCTGAACTCTTTTAAGGAAAGGGTGAGCTCATCTCTCTGTAGCCTGTCATTTGAGTGTCTATAGTTAGATAACAGGATCCCTCTGGGGAGCACAGGATGAATGAATCCCCAGTGAAACATTTCACTTGCCCCTTGATTGGATTCTGTCCTGGATAACAGCCATCTGGGGAGATGGATGCTCAAAATTTCCTCTAAGTTCCTTGGACAAAAAAAAATATGTCTGAGATCCAAATTGTTTACTGAACCTTTTCTCTGGTGGCTTTTAAAATCCTATCTTTATTCGGTATGCTAGGCAATTGCACGATAGTGTGTCTCCGTGTGGTTCTTCTGTAATTTTGTACATTTGGTGTGTCTTTAAGTTTCTTGTATTTGATTTTCCAGTTTGTTCTTCATGTTTGGGAAATATGATATTATTTTATTGGAGAGATTGTGCATTCCTTTGATTTGTATATCTGTGCTATCCTCTATGCCAATAATTCTTAGATTTGATCTTTTCATGATGTCCCATGATTTTGAAGATTCTATTCATGGTTTCTTACCATCTTTCTCATGTGGTCAACTATATTTTCAATATTATATATGTTCTCAGGGCTGGGGTTGTGGCTTAATGGTAAAGTACTTGCCTAGCCCAGGTTAGGCCCTGGATTCCATCCTCAGCACTACACAAAAATAAATAAGTAAAATAAAGGTATTGTATTTAACTACAACTAAAAAGTAAATATATAAAAAAAGATTATATATATATTGTCTACATTGTCTGAGGTTCAGTCTTATAGGTGACGTGTTCTGTTGGTGATAGTATCTATTGATTTTTTTATTTGGTTTATTGTTTCCTTCATTTCAAGAAAATTTTTTGCATCCCTATCTCTTGAAAGAAACTTTTACTACCTGTATTTTCTCTCTTATCTCTTTGTTGGTGTGATCCATTGTTGCCTATATTTGTTCTCTTCTATTATTCTTTGCTTCACAGATCATTTTAATTATGTATATTTGAAACTTCTTCTCTGACATTTCATCTACAGTAATGTGAATGAATTCTGTTATTTTACCATCTTGGTTTGTCTATGGCACTTTATTTCCTTATTTTTTTTCATGTTGACTTTTTGTCTCCCTGTCTAGCAGTGGGGAATCCAAGGTATTAAAGTTTGTATAATACAGTCTTCAAGTGTCCCTGCAGGTCCCCAATACCACACTTTTAAGGAGGAGATCCATGTTTACAGCACCCAATGCAAACAATATTCAGCCTTAAACCAAATAGCTTTTGTTTAGACAATTACAGTTATGTAACAATAAACAGAAAAGATGTGTTCAATTAATGTCTACTAAATATATATATATATATATATATATATATATATATATATATATATATTTGCATAAGAATTTATAGTTTCTGATGGTGGGCAAAGCGGGTGATGTTTGATGTGGGGTTCATGAGGTAGGAGCTGAGAACATAGAGTTATTAGATCATAGGAAAAACAAAGAGGAATCAAGAGAAGTATGCTAGCATGGATACCTCCAGTGTAACCAGACCTGCAGGGACCTTGGTGATAGTCTTGCAGGTCTGATTTGTGTGTAGTAGTTTTATATCCTGCTAATTTGCTGCATTAGTTTGAGTTCTGGGAGCTGTTGAGTGAAGTTTTTATGGGTCTTTAAAATGTGGAATGATGTCATCAGAAAATATGGGTAGTTTTAGCTTTTATTATTCTACTTAGATTTCTTTAGATTCTTTCTTGCTTTTCTTTTTCTTTTTTTAAAATTTCTCCATTCATGACAATGATGAATAATGTCTCAGGTTTCCAAAAGAATGGACTCTGCCTGAGCTTCAAGTATGTTTCATCGGACTTCTATTACCTCAATCTCAACCTCCAGATGTACCATTGTTTTTCCATATTTTTATTTTGCACTTTCAAGTGATGCACAGTTCGAATTCTGAAATTTTCAGCATGGAAACCATAAAGAACATGAGCAGAAATGTCAGAAAACCAGGTGATACACTTGAGAATAGAATCAAGAGGAGGGTGTCAATCATACATTGTAGAGAGAGGACCCTTAGAGACATTGGAGGCACTAATAATTATTACTCCCAGAATTCAGGCATCACACCATGAGGAATGGATACAAAGTTAGAGTAGTTGTGTTTTCTAAATGATGGCTACACATTATTTTTATCAAGGGAACTTAGACTCTAATATTGAGCACCACTCTCTCCAGCTGGCTTATTATCCAGATCAGAATCAAATTAAGAGACAAGGGAAATGTTCCACTGTGGACTTCGTAGTCCTGTGCCCTCAAGTGGGATCTGAGTGTCTTTTCTAAATCTACAGGTCTTCTAGGTCATCTCTCTACAGCCTCTAATTTTAGTGTCTCTAGTAAGGTTTTCTAGTTATTTTTCAGGTTTTGGTGAACACAACATCTTTATTTTTTATAATTTTTATAATTTTTATTTTTATTTATCAAATCCAGCACCCTCTGCATGCCAGGTGAGGACTTGAGGCACATCCCCAGCCCCTCCTGATTTTTTTTTAAATACTGAGTGTTTCTCCCCCCATCTTCCTGAACAAATAAATCTATTATTGATATGTGACTTCTAAATTTTGAGAAATTTAGATCCAACATGGCGGCGGGCACAGAGAGATCAAGTCTCTCACCTCTTCAGCTGTGTGGGCATAGGGAGTCGTAAACAGTCTAAATGCTGTTTGCTCAGGATCACTAGGCAATGCTGAGCTGAGGTGGATCTGGGGCAAACAGTCTGGGCCTCTCAGAACACACACTGAGCCCGGATCGGCTGAATTCAAGCTCCCGTTCACCTGCTTTCCACAGACAAACAGCTGTAACTCAGCACTAATCCATCCGGCTTAAACAACTGGTCAGCCCTTCTGATCCTACAGTGGTAAATGCCAACCAAGCCTTCATAGGTAGTGGCCACAGGTTTGAAACGGGGCTTGGGAGAGACAGTAAGAACCCACCCATTGCATCGGTCACCCGGCAAAGGGAAACGAACTGTCACCATTTGCATGAGATACCACCATGGCAGAGAACTGACGTCACCAGACTGCGGTGGAGGAGATAACTTCATTGAAACCTGCGGCTACAGGTGTGTAATCCTCTAGCCTTCCATCTCCACACATCAAGGAAACCTTAAGGGCCCCTCCCAGCTCTCCTGTAAGAGACCCTCCCAGCGCTCCCATGAGCTCCATAGCCAGACCGAGGGAATCAGAAGTGGCGCGGGATGGGTGGCGCGGGACTCGCGGCGCAGAACTGCCGGCTACTGCTCCCACCAGTGCTAACAACGCTCCCACCAGTGCTGACAACTGAGGTCTCTTGCACCAGGTACCAAGGGCATGGCTACCAGAAGTCAAGTAAAATTCGCTGAGGATTCTCAGCCTCAAGCTCTACAAACTTAGGGTCTGAGGGAATGGCAAACAGGGAGAGTGTGCCCAGTCGTTCATGAAAACAGGGCTCACGGGAGCAGCCAGACCTGGCGTGTAGCCAGTATTGTGGTGAGCATCACCGGTGAGAGGCGCCTGGCTAGAGGAAAAGTGGGGAAGTGACTAGACACAAGAGGAGGCCCTAGGCACTCAGGATTGGAGACTTTCCCAGTGTGGGAGGAGGAGCTGCTGCACAGTGATTGGTTCCCGCGTATTGACAGGAGAAGCTTGGCCTGGTGGGAACAGCTTCACCTACTGAAAGAGAAGTTAATCAAACTCTAAGACTGCATTTATTACTTTTTCTATTTTTTTTAATTTGTTTTTTTTCTCTTTTCATTTTCATTTTTCTTTCTTGTTGTTTTTAAAATTTTTATTATTTTTTAAATTTTTTTCTTCTAATTTTAATTTTAATTTTTATTATTATTATTTCTTAATTTTTTTTCTTTCCTATTTTTTTATTCTTTTTTTCTTTTCATTTCTTTTCAAGTATATTACTCACCCTTCCTTGAATTCTACCTGCTTACTCTCATTCTCTTTAGTGACTTCTTCTTTTCCCTTGAAATACCTTTCCTCCTAAGCATCAAATAAATTTATAGGAGTAAACAGTAACTCAGCAGTCAAACAGAACAAGAAGTAATATGAGCAGCATGAAAAAGCAAGAAAGAAAAGGAGTACAAACAATGCAGGACAGCCTATAGATTCAGGAGGACTTAGAGTCATCAGAAAAATGGTCATATAAAGAACTCAAGGAACACCTTAGGCAGATGGAATGAAACCTTAAAGAGGATATGAGACAGCAAATTCAAACAGTGAAAGAACACACTGAAAACGAATTACATAAACTAATAAAAGAAGAAGTTAAGCATCTTTATCAGGAGATAGAGATTACAAAAAAAATCAAACAATAATTCTAGAAATGAAGGAAACTATAAACCAAATTAAAAACTCAAATGGGAGCATCACTAACAGAGTGGAGCAAGTAGAAGCCAGAACGTCAGATAATGAAGACAAAATATATCATCTTGAAAAGAATCTAGCCAACTCAGAAAGGCAGGTAAAAAAATCACGAGAAAAACATACCAGAGATATGGGATAACATAAAAAAAACAACAAACTTAAGAATCATTGGGATAGAGGAAGGTATAGAGATTCAAACCAAGAGAATAAATAACCTGCTGAATGAAATAATTACAGAAAACTTTCCAGAAATAAAAAAAAAAACGGATATACAAATTGTAGATGCATACAGGACACCGAGCATACAAAATCACAGTAGACCAACGCCAAGACACATAGTTATGAAGATATCCAATATACAGAACAAAGAGAAAATATTGAAAGCTACAAGAGAAAGGAGGCAGATTACATTCAGGGGTAAACCAATAAGGTTAACAACAGATTTTTCATCACAGATGCTGAAAGCAAGAAGGTCATGAAACAATGTATTTCAAACACTGAAAGAAAATGGATGCCAACCAAGAATTCTGTATCCAGCAAAATTAAGCTTCAGGTATGACAACAAAATACAAATCTTTCATTATAAACAAAAGTTAAAAGAATTTTCAGCCAGGAAACCAGCATTGCAAAGCATCTTGAGCAAAACACTACACAAGGAAGATATAAAAAACAATAACCCAAACCATCAGTGGGAAGTGCCTCAGTAAATACAGAGGGTGGGGGGGGGGAAAGAAAATCGTGGAGAAACAAACTAAATTTAAAAAAAAAGATAAATAATCAAACATGGCTGGAAGTATAAACCATATATCAATAGTAACTCTAAGTGTTAATGGCTTAAACTCTCCAATAAAGCGACATAGGCTGGTATCATGGATTAAAAAAAAAACAAATCCAAAAATATGCTGCATCCAGGAGACACATCTGATTGGAAAAGACATACAAAGGCTGAAGGTGAATGGATGGGAAAAAAATATACCACGCACATGGTCCTCGTAAGCAAGCAGGGGTGGCCATCCTCATATCGAATAAAATTGACTTAAAGACTAAGTTAATCAAAAGGGATAAGGAAGGACATTATACACTGTTCAAAGGAACCATTTACCAACAAGACATAACAATTATCAATATTTATGTACCAAATAATGGTGCTGGGACGTTCATAGAAAAATTCTTCTCAAGTACAAGAATCAAATAAACCACAACACAATAATTATGGGTAACTTCAGCACACCTCTTTCACCACTGGACAGATCCTCCAAACAAAAGTTGAATAAAGAAACTACAGAATTCAATACCACAATCAATAACCTAGACTTAACTGACATATATAGAATATATCAACCATCATCAAATGGATATACTTTTTTCTCAGCAGCACATGGATCCTTCTCAAAAATAGACCATATATTATGCCATAGGGCAACCCTAAGTAAATATAAAGGGGTGGAGATAATACCATGCATTTTATCTGATCATAATGGAATGAAACTGGAAATCAATGATAAAAGAAGGAAGAAAAAATCCTACATCACATGGAAAATGAACAATATTTTACTGAATGATCAATGGGTTACAGAAGACATAAAGGAGGAAATGAAAAAATTCTTAGAGATAAATGAAAATACAGAAACATCATATCAGAATCTATGGGACACAATGAAAGCAGTTTTAAGAGGGAAATTCATCGCCTGGAGTTCATTCCTAGAAAAAAGAAAAAAAAAAAACAATAAATGAGCTCACACTTCATCTCAAAGCCCTAGAAAAGGAAGAGCAAAACAACAGCAAATGTAGCAGAAGGCAAGAAATAATTCAAATCGGAGTGGAAATCAATAAAATTGAAACAAAAGAAACTATTGAAAAAATTGACAAAACTAACACACCTAAATCAAAGGCATTCCTGTATATTAGCGACAAATCTTCTGAAATGGAAATCAGAAAAACCACCTTATTCACAATATCTTCATGAAATAAAATAAAATAAAATATGTCGCGACCCCCTTGCCCGCAAGGAAGACGCGACTCAGGAATCTTCTTTCAGCAGTTTATTCAGGCCCTTGATATTCTTCTAATGATTCTTCTACTACCCGGAATAATAATTGGATGCCCCTCCCAGCCTTAATAAAGCACCTCGAACCCCAATGCAAAGCTGCCATGTGTACCCTTCTCACAGGGTGCCAGAAAATGACACGCCAACTTTCTCTGATAAGGAGCTGGGAACACGCCAACTCTCTTTGATATGGAGTTGTCCTTCACAGACCACAACGGAGCCAGCGCCATCATGTAATGGCGACCACAGTCCGCAGGAACGGCTCACCACAGCTCCCCCTTTTTGTTTCACTAAGACAATACAGGCGAGAGTAGAGGTCCTATCCCACTGTGCAAAAGTGGCTGCATAGTATGGGCCAGCCCCAGGGGGTGCCTTCCCCAGACCTGACACCATATCAGCCGACGCCTTTTTTCGTGGGGCGGGGCGGAGACACGTCAAACCCGCATGCAATAGGACATGCTCCCCTTGAGGTCCCTCTTCTCAATGGATCACTCAAGTGCAGTGCCTTGCCTCGCATCCTGTATCGTGACGATGGTGAGTAAGAGGGAATAGCTGAGGTCGAACTGTGGCCATGCAGAGGTACAACTACAAACAAGTTGGCAGCACCCTGAAAGAAAGGCACGGACTTTAAAGTGATAGATAAAGACCAGTGTGGAAACCCTTCTGCGTGCAATGGCAACAAGACCCGCAGAGTGCAAGGGCTTTCCAGCACTAAGAGAAAGACAAAAGAAGGACATGTCGTACCCAGTGCAATGTTATAATAACTTGGGGTGCAACGACCATGTCAAAGGCACTAGTGTAGAAACCCATCTGCGTGCAATGGTAGCAAGACCAGCAGAGTGCAAGGGCTTTCTGACACTAAGAGAATAACGAGGAAAGACATGTCAATCCCAGTGCAATGTTATAATAACTTGGGGTGCAATGACCATGTCAAAAGTTTAGTGCTTAAGATGCGCAAGCCAGACCTGTGGCGAGTTGCCAGTTTCTAAAGCAGCAAGAGCTTGTATGATCATAGCCTTATCTTGAGCACTACGAGCCTTAAGGCGACAGAGAAACCACAAACGGAGGAACATACCAAAGCAACACAGTGCACCAAAAATGCCTACTCCCACCCACTCTTTAAAAAAGGAAAAAGCAGAAGATATCCAATTGGTGAATTGACCCAGAGTCACGGGATCGACACGGGTACTATTCAAGACAGCTATCTGGGTTAGTTGAGACTGGATCATGTCTTCTGCTTCCATGGACCAATTCCCGGCCAGATATCCACCAATGATGTGGGAAGCATTCCTGGAATCATTAAATCTGACAGAGGTTATACATAAATGTGCACGTTGGTCAATGCAGCCTAAAAGTACTAGGTCAGCCAATTTTTCTACCTGAGCTTGAAGAAAATCTATTCTTTGGTTGGTAGCTAAGATCCCCGACAAAATATGTTGATTAATCGCATTTTGTGATTCAAGTATAGTGGACGTTTGTTGAACAACTTGATTAATAGTGGCAGCAGTTTGTACTTGACTGGCCATGGCTACTCCGGCCGTAACTGCTGCAGCAGCAGATGCCGCCACGGCTGTCACTATGGCTGCTGTGATTCCAAAATCTCTGCGGACTCTAAGTAGCTCTACAATAGGAAATTTATCTGGATCCGCAGTGACTGGGATTGGGACAAAAGTTGGAATTTTCATAATTACTGCTACAGTCCAAGAACCATTCCAACACTCAGATAAGAAACAGGTAATAATAGAACAATCCAGCATCCCCGATGAGGTGTGATTAGCTAAAAGGAACAGGAACGGGGATTGGATACAGACCATTGCAGGAGGCAATGTGGCATAACGTAACAGAGAGTTGAACGAAACAGATGTAAGCCTATTACCTCGTTCACTCTCCTTAGTAGTGCCAGAAACATTAGCCAGCCAACTTTTGGCTCCTAGTAATTGAGCCAATGCGGAAATATCGGCTGAAGCCCCCTTCTCATTGGAAATGAGCCATTGAAACCAGGACCAACCTGTTCCTGTAGAGGAGTTGGCATTGTTGTTAAAGTTATAAACATATCTCTTTAGAGGGGGGGAAAAGGAGAAACCTTTAGCAACTTGATGTTTCTCCCAAGAATGATCCTGACAAGGCGTAAATGTCGGGGGAAAACCAAAATTAGGGGTACAGTAAGGAGAGGCCTTGAAATGAGTGGCATAGCAAGTACTATTAGAAGAAGGAGGCATTGGGATCAATACCTCGGAGATAATAGCTAAAGTAGTTATGTTTAAAACAGAGCTAGTTGCAGGGGTCCCTGAGCCTGATTGCTTCCCTGAAACTACTTGGCTCAATACAGCACTGAGAATACTCCCTGAGACTCGACTGGACCGCAATGGGTCCTCCCAGTTAGTCAAATTTTTGGTCTTAAGGCTAATACAATTAGTGTTCCCAAGGCTGAAACAAAAAACTCCTGTGAGATTAACTTGAGACTGATTAAAAATATTTTCCATGTCCCCTCTAGGAGAGGTACAAGGAGCAGACATCTCACATGAGGTAGAAAAAAGAGTGGGGAGGACACTAGAATTACTATGAACTGGCATTGGCATTGGCCATGCCCGTGCCACTGCCCACCACTGCATTGGTGCCATCTGTACCGTTGGCACCAGCATCAGAGCCAGAGCACTCATCAGAATGAAGCTCCTCATCATGGGGCTGTTGTGGCACCTCCTGCTGCTGGTTAGTAGATCTCGAGACTCTTCTTGTCAGGCGTTCAGGGATCCACAGCGGCTCCGTGCGATCCTGGGGAAAAACACATATAGATCCTCGTGCCCATGTCAGCACGGGGTCAGGGCCGTTCCATTGGCCCGTAAGAACATCCTTCCACTTAACATAGCCAGTCACAGAGGGCTGAGGGGACACATGTCTATCAGCCGCAGAGCGGCCATGAATATCCAAATTCAAAAAATTAATGGTAAAAAGAGCTAAGGACAGGCGTTCTTTAGGAGTGTGGTCAACTCCTATTCCCCCTTTTTGTTTTTCTAAGGTTTCTTTTAAGGTGCGGTGGGCACGTTCAACAATGCCTTGCCCTTGAGGATTGTAAGGCAACCCATGAGCAAGTTGTACTCCCATAGTAGAACAAAAGGATGTAAACTGTCTGTCCGTATAAGCAGGTCCATTATCAGTCTTAAGGGATGCAGGTGCACCCCATGCTGCCCATGCCTCTAAGCAATGAGTAATAACATTACGTGCCTTTTCTCCCGATAAAGCAGAAGCATGAATAATTCCAGAGTATGTGTCAATAGAAACATGTACATATTTGAGGTTACCAAAGTCAGGCACGTGAGTTACGTCCATTTGCCAGACAACCAATGGCTTCAATCCTCGTGGGTTTACACCATAAGTAGGAGGATGAAGAAATGTGACACAATGGGGACATTGTAATACTATCTGACGAGCATCTGCTCTGGAGATGGAAAAACGTCTACGCAGTGTCATAGCATTGACATGAAAGTTGTGGTGAAACAATTTAGCTTCTTCTAAGGAGGAGGCCAAGCATACCAGCTGGCTTCTAGTTGCCGAGTCAGCACAGGCATTACCCTGTGATAACGGGCCAGGAAGAGAGGTGTGAGCCCGAATGTGCATTGGATACAAAGGGGCAGTATGGCTACGGATAAGCTGTTGAAGCTGATTAAAGTAAGCAGATACATTATGGGTGTCACTAATAGCTCCTACAGCCTCAAGAATTTTGAGCGCCTGCACCACATAGATGGAGTCCGAAATGAGATTGAAAGGAAAAGAACACTGTTTAAAAACTTCAATGACAATTTGTAGTTCTACCCATTGTGGATTTCCAGGAGCAAATTGATGCTGGACAGGGGGAGAGTCATTAATCACATAAGCTCCCATTCCAGACTTAGAGCCATCAGTAAAAATGTTAACAGCCCCTGGAATTGGAGTGGGTGAAGTTACTTTAGGGAAAATGATGGGATGCTCTTTAACAAAATGGAGTAATGGATGAGAAGGGTAATGATTATCAATATCCCCTTGAAACGAGCAACATAGAATAGCCCAGTTGTCTAGAGTAGCACACAAAACATTAAGTTGAACTTTAGAATAGGGTATGATAAGAGAAGAAGGTGCTTGTCCAAAAAATTGAATGCTCTGTTGAATCCCTCTAAGTGCTAACGCTGCAACAGCATCAGGATAGTATTCTAAAGATTTTCCTGGGGATACATGTGGGTGGATCCATAGTAAAGGCCCATCTTGCCACAGTACTCCAGTAGGCTGCCGCATAGTGGCAAGCACACATAACTGGAAAGGTTTATCACTCTGGAGCCTGCATAGAGTAGCATGTTGTATAGCTTCTTCTACTTTTATAAGGGCCGCTCTGGCCTCCTTAGTGAGGGTACGAGGGGAAGTAAGATCTGGATCACCCTTAAGAATAGCATACAAAGGCTGGAGCACGATATTAGGAATATGTAAATAACCTCTTATCCAATTAATATCTCCCAACAGTTTTTGAAAATCATTTAAAGTTTGGAGATCTTGAGTTCTTATAGTAACTTTTTGTGGTTTTAACATGTCATATCCAATCGTCGCTCCCAAATACTGAATAGAATCCCCTGTTTGAACCTTCTCAGGTGCAATATGTAATCCATACTGAGCTAACAACTTCACCAAGTCTTTATAGGCCTCATAAACTGACTGTTGTAATTTGGCTGCCAATAATACATCATCCATATAATGAATAATCTTAATGGAAGGATATTGTTGTCTGAGAGGTGCGAGTGCCTTCCCTACATACATCTGGCAAATCGTAGGACTGTTAGACATTCCCTGTGGTAAAACGACCCACTCAAACCTTTGATCTGGTTCCTCGTGATTACACAAGGGAAGGGTGAAGGCAAAACGCTGTGAGTCTTTAGGATGCAAAGGAATAGAAAAGAAACAGTCTTTAATGTCAATAGCAATGATATGCCAGCCCTGAGGAACAGAGGAAAGCAGAGGCAGCCTGAAACACCCCCGCCATACGGAGGCGGATCGGGAGGCCGCCCGTTCTTGAGCCCTTGCTTATCTCTGTTCCCTGTACCTAAACTCCCTAGCTGCCGGGACAGCGTTCTTATCTCCTCCTCCTCAGCGTCTTCTGCCTCTGACCCACTTTCGCATGGGGGCGTGCGCAGCACACTGAGATCTGGATACAGTCTCCTCCCGTTCTCCACGCCCCGCACACTCCCCTCTTCCTGAGACACTTCACTCTCTGTTGTTTCTGATTTTTCCTCATGTAATTGTTCTAAAACCTCCTGCCCTTTAACAAGCGCTTCTTGGCATCTGCCATCCGTAAGACAACTACGGACCATCTTCCAGAGGGGTATCACCCCGCCCTCTAGCATGCCCTGCTCACGAGCAAAGTCAAGGTCTTTGCCTAATTTATCCCAGCTGGGTGTAGTGAGGCTGCCTGAAAATGCAAACCACGGTGCAGCTGTATCCACCCTCTGTAAAAATTTCTCCAAGGTACTGCGTTTCACCTCCAGTCCCTTGGAACGTAAAAAGCCATCGAGGGCTAGAAGGAGTGGACTTGAAGTCACAGCACCCATAACGCAACACAAGAAAACACAGAAATCGAAAGTGAAAGTACACAAAACAAAACGAACATACACAGAAAACAAAAACGAAAATACAGAGTGCAATTGCTATGAGATGTAACGCCCTCTCTTTTTACAGAGGAGCAGGTACCTTTTAATGCTCCCTCTTTATGTATAGAGGAGCCTCCGCTTTTTAACAGCGGGTCCCACCTTACCTGGGACTTACCGGCGCGCCTCCCTGACTGCTGAAAGTTCTGGTTCCTGGGTGTTTCTTTGTTTCTTTTCTCCCGGGTCTCGGCACCACTTGTCACGACCCCCTTGCCCGCAAGGAAGACGCGACTCAGGAATCTTCTTTCAGCAGTTTATTCAGGCCCTTGATATTCTTCTAATGATTCTTCTACTACCCGGAATAATAATTGGATGCCCCTCCCAGCCTTAATAAAGCACCTCGAACCCCAATGCAAAGCTGCCATGTGTACCCTTCTCACAGGGTGCCAGAAAATGACACGCCAACTTTCTCTGATAAGGAGCTGGGAACACGCCAACTCTCTTTGATATGGAGTTGTCCTTCACAGACCACAACGGAGCCAGCGCCATCATGTAATGGCGACCACAGTCCGCAGGAACGGCTCACCACAGCAAAATACTTTGGAATCAACCTAACAAAAGAGGTGAAAGATTTATACAATGAAAACTACAGAACCCTAAAGAGAGAAGTAGAGGAGGATCTTAGAAGATGGAAAAATATACCTTGTTCATGGATAGGCGGAACTAACATCATCAAAATGGTGATATTACCAAAAGTTCTCTATAGGTTTAATGCAATGCCAATCAAATCCCAACGGCATTTCTTGTAGAAATAGATAAAGCAATCATGAAATTCATATGGAAAAATAAAAGACCCAGAATAGCAAAAGCAATTCTAAGCAGGAAGTGTGAATCAGGCGGTATAGCGATACAAGATTTCAAACTATATTACAGAGCAATAGTAACAAAAACAGCATGGTACTGGTACCAAAACAGGTGGGTGGACGAATGGTATAGAATAGAGGACACAGAGACTAATCCACAAAGTTACAACTATCTTATATTTTTAAAGGGGCTAAAAGCATGCAATAGAGAAAAGATAGTATCTTCAACAAATGGTGTTGGGAAAATTGGAAATCCATATGCATCAAAATGAAACTGAATCCCTTTCTCTCGCCATGCACAAAAGTTAACTCAAAATGGATCAAAGAGCTTGATATCAAATCAGAGACTTTATGTCTGATAAAAGAAAAACTTGTCTTCGATCTACATATTGTGGGGTCAGGCTCCAAATTTTTTAATAGGACACTCATAGCAAAACAGTTAATAACAAGAATCAACAAATGGGACTTACTCAAACTAAAAAGCTTTTTCTCAGCAAGAGGAAAAATAATAGATGTAAATAGGGAGTCTGCATCATGGGAACAAATTTTTACTCCTCACACTTTAGATAGAGCCCTAATATCCAGAGTATACAAAGAACTCAAAAAACTGACAATAATACAACAAATAGCCCAATCAACAAATGAGCCAAGGACCTGAACTGACACTTTTCAGAGGAGGAAATACAATCAATCAGCAAGTACATGAAAAAATGCTCACCATCTCTAGCAGTCAGAGAAATGCAAATCAAAACCACCCTAAGATACCATCTTATTCCAGTAAGATTGGCAGCCACTTTGAAGTCAAACAACAAGTGCTGGCGAGCATGTGGAGAAAAGGGTACACTTGTACATTGCTGGTGGGACTGAAAATTGGTGCAGCCAATTTGGAAAGCAGTATGGAGATTCCTGGGAAAGCTGGGAATGGAACCACCATTTGACCCAGCTATTGCCCTTCTCGGACTATTCCCTGAAGACCTTGAAAGAGCATACTACAGGGATACCGCAACATCGATGTTCATAGCAGCACAATTCACAATAGCTAGATGGTGGAACCAACCTAGATGCCCTTCAATAGATAAATAAATTTAAAAATGTGGCATTTAAACACAATGGAATATTATGAAGCACTAAAAATGACAAAATCATAGAATTTACAGGGAAATGGATGGCACTAGAGCAGATTTTGCTTAGTGAAGCTAGCCAATCCCTAAAACAACAAATACCAAATGTCTTCTTTGATATAATGAGAGCAACTATGAACAGAGCAGGGAGGAAGAGAAGGAAGAAAAGATTAACATTAAACAGAGACATGAGATGGGAGAAAAAGGGAGAGAAAAGGGAAATTGCATGGAAATGAAGGGAGATCCTCATTGCTATACAAAATTATATATAAGAGGTTATTAGGGGAATGGGAAAACAAACAAGGAGAGAAATGAATTACAGTAGATGGGGTAGAAAGAGAAGATGTGAGAGAAGGGGAGGGGGGATAGTAGGGGATAGGAAAGGTAGAAAAATACAACAGTTACTAATAGGGCATTATGTAAAATTTTGGATGTGTAACCGATGTGATTCTGTAATCTGCATTTGGGGTAAAAATTGGGAGTTCATAACCCATTTCAATCTAATGTATGAAATATGATATGTCAAGAGCTTTGTAATGTTGTGAACAACCAATAAAAAAAACTTAGAAAATTAAATCTTGAGACATTAAAAACTAATTTGACACATTCCATAAGGTACGAGGGTGAATTTACATTGCTGCAAGCATCTATTTTATGTTCTCATAAAACCTTTCTTGTCCTACATTTAACAATTTGAAAATTAATGATGCCCCTCCAAACCCATTACCAAATTTTCTGGAAGAAGCCTGTGATCCTGATATCACCTTCACATGAAATATTAAAAAGATAAGTGATCTTGATTTTAGATACATTTTCCTTGCTCCAAAAGACCCTTGTTCATAATTTGCAATCACTGCGTAGAAAGAATATTTATGTTCACTATTTTTTTCTTTTAATTATTCATTTAATAATTCACTTTGCCAATTTCCTAATAATGAACATGTCTGAAAGGCATTCTGTCCTGTGTGGATGACAATGAAATAAATCACATGGATATGATATGGAAATAAATAGAGGTTTATAAAGAGCTGCATTTACAGAGAATAGATTCAATCAGAGGATGTTGCACATGTGTATGAAGATGTTACACTGAACCTCATCACTGCACATGGTGAAAACACGTTAGCAAAATAGTTTAACAGCACATGAAACTGAATAAATTATTTGTGTTGTATTACACAAATGAGGGCAAAAGAGGCAAACTTAATCTCTCTACAAAAACAAACAACCTCAATAATAAACAATAAGAGAGAAAGAAAGAGAAAAAACACATACCAAAATATACAAAGGATGAAAAACCAGAAAAATAATTAGGACAACAAATGTAATTTCTTATCCATACCAATAATTCCTCAATGAAAACACAGACTGTAACTACTGTCTAATAGACTGTCGTCTATACATTGCTAATCCCAATTAGGATTGATTTGCAAACAGTTTTTATTTTCTTGCTTTTAAAAAAATTTGATGATATAGTACATATAGAAAAGTACCAAAAAAAGTATACAGGCATATGAATAGGTCAGACAAGTTTTTATTGAGGCAGGGCTTGCGACAATATTCAAAGCCCTGATCTCCATTTTACAGGAAAGGAATAAAATAACACAAATTAAGAAAGATGGTGGCAAATGGAGTGCATCACCCCCGTGTACCACATTACTGCATGGCTGAATGATGAGTTAGAATGGCCAAAAGCTATCTTGTTAGGAATTTTCAGCAAAATTGGGGTGCACTGAAACCTACAGGAAGAATTTCCATCGCATGAGGATTGGTTACTGGGGCTCAACCATGAGTGATTTGTTTGCACTGAGATTCAAGCTGTTTATTTAGTGGCTTGCCTCGTTGCTAGAGACTGTGGCGTGCTCTGGGAAACGGCATCCATACAAATGGCTAGCTACCAACGCAGAGAAACGGCACTGTTGATTCTGTGGGTTCCTGCCAGTTGTGCCCTCACTGTGCTTAGTGCTGAATTTTGGGTTTGAGACGGGGAAAGAAATCGGTCTATTTCAGTCCTCCACACTGGTCAGACCACCGAGGAAGCCAGCAGTCAGCATCTTGAAGAGCTGATGTCACCATCGCCAGTTTTCAACTGATCACAGCTCATTTAGCAATAGAACAGGTCTGTGACATTTAGACTATCTCCCATACAGTGGGGAAATCACATAAAATATCTCCCCAGCTTTCTGCGGGCCTGATTAACAGAGTGAGCCTGAGTAGAGGTGTGGGGGAAAGGTAAAGGCACCTGACCTCCAACTCCTCCCTCCCACCAGTGGTGAAAACAAAACCTGTTTTGCCAGCTCTAGGAGGAGGGGCTAGTGGAGGGAATCAAAACAATAAGGTTCCGGTTCCCAAAAGCCGTGCTCCAGGTCCAGAAAACTGCAGGAACAGAGTGAAGTTTGAACTGCAAAGAGGTATTACACTGGGAAAGGCCTGGCTGACAGGAGGAGCCAGGGGACTAGAAACCAGGAATAAACCTAAGCTAACAGATTTTGAGAGACACAAGTGGGGGAAGGAGGGAGTGTCCTCACACGGATTGTTTCCTACAGCTGGAGGGCAAATTCTTGGCCTGGAAGTCACAGCACCACCTACTGGAAGTGAAGAAAATAGAAGCCTTACAATGTCCCTTTTTTCTTTTAATTTTTTTTTAATTTTTTAATTTTATTTTTTTCTTTTCTACAATTATACTATTATATTTTAAATGTAATTTTTATTTTACTTCATTTTATTATTATTTTTATTATCATTTCCTATTCTTTTCTATTCGTTTCTCTTTTTTTCCTCTCTCTCTCTCTCTTTCTTGGTTTGCTTTCTTACCTTTTCTCCATCTTTCCTCTTAAGCATGACCACCCAGATTATGTACAACCTACTAAATGCAAATAGATGAATACTACAAATTGGTACATAGTCCGCCTAAGCCCTTAACTACCCCCAAGTACATCTGTCTATTCTCTTGTTAATATCTGCCTGCATTTGAGCAACCCCCCAAAGAAGCTAACAGATACTAACCTCCATATCATCAAAGCGTCTGACCTCAACATAAAATCCTAAGTTCAGACCTCAATTCTACACATGCCATCAAATTCTGTAGGCCTCTAATGAAACTAATGAATTTACCTTAAATCACAATTAAATTCAACATGTCTAAACATTGTCTCCCAACACAAAGAAGATATATTAAAACTATAAAAACCAAAACAAATTTAAAGAAGAAAAGAGAAACACAGCAGTCAAACAGAGTTGGACAGCAACGTGAGCACCATGAAAAAAACAAGGGAAAAAAGGATTACAAACAATGCAGGACAAGTTAAATTCACAGGAGAACATAGACGCTTCAGAAAAATGGACAGAGAAAGAACTCAAGGCATACCTAACTCTGATGGAACAGAATCTTAGAGAAGACACTAGACAGCAAGTCCAAACAATGAGAGTATACTTTGAAAACGAATTAAATAGGCAAATTCAAATAGCAAAGAATAAGCTAAATCAGGAGATAGAGATTTTTAAAAAATCAAACAGTAATCCTACAAATGCAGGAATCCATAAACAAAATTAAATACTCAAATGAAAATATTACAAATAGACTACATCAAATAGAAGTCAGAACATCAGATAATAAAGATAAAGTGTATCAACTTGAAAAGAATATAGTCAACACAGAAATGATGCTAAGAAATCACTAGAAATCTATCCAAGAGATATGGGATGTTATAAAAAGAACAAACTTGAGAGTCATCGGCATAGAAGAAGGTATAGAGGTTCAAACCAAAGGAATGAACAATCTATTGAATGAAATAATCCTAGAAAACTTCCTAGATATGAAAGATGGAATGGATTTAAAAATCCTGAAAGCCTACAGGTCCCCAAACATACAAAACTGTAATAGACCAACTCCAAGTCACATAATTATGAAGATATCTAACATACAGAACAAAGAGAGAATATTAAAAGCTATGAGAGAAAGAAGGCAGATTATATTCAGGGGTAAACCAATCAGGTTAACTGGTGATTTTTCATCACAGACGTTGAAAGCAAGAAGATCCTGGAACAATGGATTTCATACCCTGAAAAATAATGGATTCCAACCAAGAATACTGTATCCAGCAAAACTAAGCTTCAGATTTGACAATGAAATTAAAATATTTCAAGATAAACTAAAGCTAAAAGAATTCGCAGACAGAAAACCAGCACTGCAAGGTATCTTGAGCAAAACACTACAAGATAAGGAATTGAAAAACAGCACCCAAAACTAACATTGGGAGGTAACTCAGTAAAGGGAAGAACAAAAAAAATATATAACCAAAAAGGAAAAACAAGCCATATTAAAATAAATAAATAAATAAGCATGACTGGAAGTACAAACAATATATCAATAATAACCTTAAATATTAATTGCTTAAATTCAACAATCAAGAGACAAAGACTAGTAACCTGATTTTAAAAAAACAAATCCAACAATATGCTACCTTCAGGAGACTCATATGATAGAAAAAAGACATACACAGGTTGAAAGTGAAAGGCTGGGAAAAATCATACCACTTACATGGTCCTGCGAAGCAAGCAGTAGTGGTCATACTCATATCAAATAAAATCAACTTCAAGCCTAAGTTAATCAAAAGGGATAAAGGAGGCCACTATAGACTGTTATACCATAGGGCAACTCTTAGTAAACATTACGGTGTGGAGATAATACCATGCATCTTATCATAATGTAATGAAACTGGAAATCAATGATAAAAGAAGGAAGAAAAAATCCTGCATCATCTGGAAAATGAACAATATGTTACTGAATGATCAATGTGTTACAGAAGACATAAAGGAGGAAATAAAAAAAATTCTTAGAGATAAATGAACATACAGATATAACATATCAGAATCTATGGGACACAATGAAAGCAGTTTTAAGAGGGAAATATATTGCCTGGAGTTTATTCCTAAATAAAAGAAAAAACCAACAAATAAATGAACTCACACTTCATCTCAAAACTCTAAAAAAGGAAGAGGAAGGCAACAGAAAATGTAGAAGAAGGCAAGAAATAATTAAAATCAGAGTGGAAATCAATGAAATTGAAACAAAATAAACATTGAAAAAATTGATAAAACTAAAAGTTGGTTCTTTGAAAAAATAAATAAGATTGACAGACCCTTAGCCATGCTAACGAAGAGAAGAAGAGAGAGAACTCAAATTACCAACATATGGGTTGTAAAAGGCAATATCACAACGGACACTATAAAAATACAAAAGATAATTACAAATTATTTTGAAATCCTATATTCCAATAAAATAGAAGATAGTGAAGATATCAATACATTTCTTAAGTCATATGATTTGCTAAGATTGAGTCAGGAAGATACACACAATTTAAACAAACCAATAACAAAAGAGGAAATAGAAGAAGCCATCAAAAGACTACCAAACAAGGGCTGGGGATGTGGCTCAAGCGGTAGCATGCTCGCCTGGCATGCGTGCGTGCATCCCAGGTTCGATCCTCAGCACCACATACCAACAAAGATGTTGTGTCTGCCGAGAACTAAAAAATAAATATTAAAAATTCTCTCTCTCTCTCTCTCTCTCTCTCTCTCTCTCTCTCTCTCTCTCTCCTCTTTCAATCTCTCTATAAAAAAAAAGACTACCAACCAAGAAAATTCCTGGACCAGATGGATATACATGGAGTTTTACAAAATCTTCAAAGAAGAATTAATACCAACACTTCTCAAGTTACCTCAAGGAATAGAAAAAAAAGGAGATCTTCCAAATTCATTCTATGAGGCCAACATCACCCTGATCCCGAAACCAGGCAAAGACACTCAAAAAAAGAAAACTTCAGACCAATATCTATAATGAACATAGATGCAAAAATCCTCAATGAAATCCTGGTGAGTCTAATACTTAAGCACATCAAAAAAAAAAATAGTGCACCATGATCAAGTAGGATTTATCCCTGGGATGCAAGGCTTGTTCAATATATGGAAATCAATAAATGTTATTCACCACATCAATATACTTAAAGAAAAGATCCACATGATCATCTCAATAGATGCAGAGAAAGCATTCAACAAAGTACAACATCTCATTATGTTCAAAATACTAGAAAAACTACGGATAACAGGATCTTACCTCTACATCGTAAAAGCTATATATGCTATGCCTCAGGCTAGCATTATTCTGAATGCAGAAAAACTGAAGGCATTCTCTCTAAAATCTGGAACAAGACAGAGATGCCCTCTCTCACCACTTCTATTCAATTTAGTTCTTGAAATACTAGCCAAAGCAATTAGACAGACAAAAGAAATTAAAGACCTAAAAATAGGAAAAGAAGAACTTAAATTATCACTATTTTCGGATGATATGATACTATATCTAACAGACCAAAAAGGGTCTACAAAGAAATTACTAGAGTTAATAAATGAATTCAGCAAAGTGGCAGGATATAAAATCAACACACCTAAATCAAAAGCATTCCTGTATATTAGCGACAAATCTTCTGAAATGGAATCAGGACAACCACCCCATTCACAATATCCTCAAAAAATAAAATAAAATACTTTGGAATCAACCTAACAAAAGAGGTGAAAGATTTATACAATAAAAAGTACAGAACCCTAAAGAGAGAAATAGAGGAAGACCTTAGAAGATGGAAAAATATACCCTGTTCATGGATAGGAAGAACTAACATCATCAAAATGGCGATATTACCCAAAGTTCTCTATGGGTTTAATGCAATGCCAATCAAAATCTCAAGGGCATTTCTTGTGGAAATAGATAAAGCAATTATGAACTTCATATGGAAAGATAAAATACTCAGAATAGCAAAAGCAATTCTAAGCAGGAAGTGTGAATCAGGCGGTATAGTGATACCAGATTTTGAACTGTACTCAAGAGCAATAGTAACAAAAACAGCATGGTACTGGTACCAAAACAGGTGGGTGGACCAATGGTACAAAATAGAGGACAGAAAGACCAATCCACAAAATTACAACTTTCTTATATTTGATAAAGGGGCTAAAAGCATGCAATGGAGGAAAGATAGTATCTTCAACAAATGGTGCTGGGAAAACTGGAAATTCATATGCAACAAAATGAAACTGAATCCCTTTCTCTCAGCATGCACAAAAGTTAACTCAAAATGGATCAAAGAGCTTGATACCACATCCGAGACTCTGTGCCTGATAGAAGAAAAACTTGTCTCCGGTCTACATATTGTTGGGTCGGGCTCCAAATTACTTAATAGAAAATCCATAGCACAAGAGATAATATCTAGAATCAACAAATAGGACTTACTCAAACTAAAAAGTTTTTTCTCAGCAAAAGAAACAATAAGAGAGGTAAGTAGGGAGCGTACATCTAGGGAACAAATTTTTACTCCTCACACTTTAGATAGAGCCTTAACATCCAGAGTATACTACTCAGAACTAAAAAATATATAATTAAACAATAAAAAAACAAATAACCCCATCAACAAATGGGCCAAAGACCTGAACAGACACTTCTCAGAGGAGGAAATACAATCAATCAGCAAGTACATGAAAAAATGCTCACCATCTCTAGCAGTCAGAGAAATGCAAATCAAAACCACCCTAAGATACCATCTTATTCCAGTAAGATTGGCAGCCACTTTGAAGTCAAACAACAAGTGCTGGCGAGCATGTGGAGAAAAGGGTACACTTGTACATTGCTGGTGGGACTGAAAATTGGTGCAGCCAATTTGGAAAGCAGTATGGAGATTCCTGGGAAAGCTGGGAATGGAACCACCATTTGACCCAGCTATTGCCCTTCTCGGACTATTCCCTGAAGACCTTGAAAGAGCATACTACAGGGATACCGCAACATCGATGTTCATAGCAGCACAATTCACAATAGCTAGATGGTGGAACCAACCTAGATGCCCTTCAATAGATAAATAAATTTAAAAAATGTGGCATTTATACACAATGGAACATTATGCAGCACTAAAAATGACAAAATCATGGAATTTGCAGGGAAATGGATGGCACTAGAGCAGATTTTGCTTAGTGAAGCTAGCCAATCCCTAAAACAACAAATACCAAATGTCTTCTTTGATATAATGAGAGCAACTAAGAACAGAGCAGGGAGGAAGAGCAGGAGGAAAAGACTAATATTAAACAGAGACATGAGGTGTGAGGGAAAGGGAGAGAAAAGGAAAATTGCATGGAAATGAAAGGAGAACCTCATTGTTACACAAAATTACATACAAGAGGTTGTGAGGGGAATGGGGAAAAACAAGGAGAGAAATAAATTGTAGAAGATGGGGTAGAGAGAGAAGATGGGAAGGGAGGGGGGGAATAATAGAGGATAGGAAATGTAGAAGAATACAACAGTCACTAATATGGCATCATGTAAATATGTGGATGTGTAACCGATGTGATTCTGCAATCTGTAATTGGGGTAAAAAATGGGAGTTTATAATTTACTTGAATCTAATGAAATATGATATGTCAAGAGCTTTATAATGTTTTGTAATGTATGAAATATGATATGTCAAGAGCTTTGTAATGTTTTGAACAACCAATAAAAAATTTGATGATACAGTACATATAGAAAAGTACAAAAAAAAAATTATACAGGCATATGAATAGGTTTGACAAGTTTTCATTGAGGCAGGGCTTGCAACAATACTCAAAGCCCTAACCTCAATTTTACTGGAAAGGTGTAAAAGAACACAATTTAATAGTTAGCATTTATGTTTTTATTTTTACAATTTTCTACACAAATGATAAAATTTGTATTACATAAATTTATTTCTTAAACCTTCCTTGGTGTATATTTTACCTTAAATAAATCAAATATAGAAGAACAGACCTGTGTCATTTTTAATGTAAAAAAAATGTCAGAGGATAACAGGGCTCAGTGCATCTGATCTTCAATGACCCATAAAATATGAAACAGATGTGTCCTCATGGAAAAACTATCTAGTCATTCCCAGGCTTGTCCTAGGAGCAGACACAAAAAGGCGGAGTGCGTAAAAGTATGAAATTGTCATTTTTCCTGATGATCACATTTTGAAAAAGATGACATTTTTTTCTAATGGTGTATAGAATTTTCTTTTTAGAAAGAAACTGCCTATCCTCACTCATGTATGAAAACTAAAAATATTGACTACATAGACATGCATCTCACAGAGGCTGTGAAGGGTCAGGGGAAGGAGCAGTCAGAGGAGAGTTGAGAGTCCCTTGGGCACAGCTGCAGGGATGGGGTCAGCAGTTCTCATGTCTATAGCTAATGTGGTCACCAGAGTCTTCATCAAGTGATTATATATAACCAAAGAATAAAGAAGAAGAGTTTTGGGAGTCCTCAAACTTCAAAAATGCTGAAATTTGAGGAAATATAAAATTTAAGCGTGCTAATGAGATCAACAAACTCTGTGAACATGTCTAGAATTGTAATATTGTATTCCAATTTGATTTCCAAACACTATATCAAATAAGCTCAAAATAATGAACAAATCTGCATTTCAATTCTCTAACCAAACATCCACTGAAGGTCTTAATTTATAAATGTTACCCTATGTTCACAAACCTTTAGCCTGTCATCTTTTCTCGGCATTTTTTTTTGTTCATATGTATGTTTGGTGCCATGGATTGAACCATGGGAACTATACCACTGAGCTACATCCCCAGGCATTTTAAAAAATATTTTATTTTGAGACAGAGTCTCACTAAGTTACTTAGAGCTCATGCTAATTTGCTCAATGTGGGCTCAATTGGTAATACTCGTGTCTCAGCTTCCAAAGTTTTCACAAATGCAGAGATCAGGTTCAAAAAATAATTTGCATTAGCTAGCATTTGCCACAAGCCCCCGCTAACCTGAGATAAGTCTCTGCCTCTCACCTTACTGTAAGTTAGCATGGCTCCCACGTAGACCAGAAGTAAGTAAAATTCATGTACTTACTACAGGACAAATAGAATATAAAAGTGACTTCCAGTTCAAGCATATTGAACGAGTCACTATAAAATTATACACCCTGAAGTTACAGCTCAGGACTCATATTACAACACTAATGAAACTGACCTGTCCGATGTTTCAAATGAAATCCTGGGCACCAAAGTTAAGGACATAAAAGGGTCAAGGTAAAAAAAGCCAATGCTGTATTCTTTACCCTTTAAGGTCAGCTCAGATACAGAAAATAATAGTGCCCCTCTAAGGTCCCCATGACACTGGTGAGGCACCTAAAAGCCCCATGAGAAAGATTGAAAGGGATTGAAAGGACCCAAGAAAACAGAAATCCAACCAGAGCACATCCTACAAAGAGGAGGGTCACTGGACAGGGAAACAGTTCAGATATATCTAAGAGAAGCAAAAATCATTCAACACGATGCTGACCCAACCTGTCATATGGCACAACTGGTAAATAAAAAGTTAAAAAGAAACCAAGAGGCTTCTCAAAAGTTCCCAAGAGTAATCTCTGAAAATCTCAGCTGACTCTAACCATAGTTAGGAAAAGGATCCATTTTGACCAACTTGGTTTTGATACCTGGCAGGAAGTGTATGACTGAAACACAGTCAGGCTTGAGCATTGGAAAGAGAACACAATCGTTCTTTATTGTTCCTGGAGATGAACATTATGTCATTCCTTCCAAAAGTTAAGTGAAACTGGTAGGTTATATAGGAAGCATCTTCCAGAATCACAAGACTGTTCTGAGTCAATTTGTGACCTACAATTTTCCTGAGCTCCTTCCTAGGCAGATTTGGTGGGGGGACATCTGTAAGTTACATGAGGGTCTTATCCTGGTATGGAAGCCAGGGAAATTTAGGTTTGGCATTGTGAACTACCCAGGGCAATAGATTGTCCAATGCATGTGACCTTTGTCTCTGGTCTACTAGGAAGATACTTCATAGTAGCTCTGGAGATGGGAGTAACCTGTTGGGAACTAGACAGGCCACCCTTAATTGCCACAGGCATATAAAAAAATGGTAGTTGTGCAAGATATTTCTCTTCCAAGGACTAAACAAAATTATTCTTCCAAAATGCATTCTCCAGACAAAGGGTTACCAGTCATGGTCCATTTATGGATAGGGAAGTTATCCTCTTTAACAAGCACAGTATGAAAACAACCCATGTATCAGTAAACACCTTTTTTTAACTAGGAACTGAACCCAGGGGCATTTAACTACTGAGCCACATCCCCAATACTTTGTATTTTTTTTTTAAATTTAAAACAGGGTTGCACTAAGATGCTTAGGGACACACACAGTTGCTGAGGCTAGCATTCAGCTTGAGATCTTCCTGCCTTAGCCTCCTGAGCTGCTGGCATGACAGATGTGCACTACCTCACCTGGTGTGATAAAGATCTTACAAAGAACAACAGAAGTTTTATTTCCCTCATCCCCATTTAGGTTTTTTTCCAACATCAACTAATTTTTGGAAACTCAGGAGGAAATAACGTGGGATGACACTGTAAGGGGTTATCTGGCCCTGTGTAAACATGTCCTCGTCTTCCCCAGTGTGTATTGGAAGAACTGGATTATTCATTTTTCAGTACTAATGAGCATCACAGCACTGAAGGTGGCGTAGCCGTTGCCCACCGTCATCTGGAAAAAAAGGCAAACTGGATCTTTCTTCTGCATTTTCCCATAAGAGGAGGAGATCATGCAGTCTACAAAGTATAGACCACAAAGGAACCCATGAGGAGCAGGATGGTCCTAGTGGCCCTCTGCTCTGGGGAGGCTTGTGGAATACTGTTGGTTGTGTGGAGGTGCTGGCACTGCCTCTTATGGCTCCACAGGAGAGCCACCATATACCCACTGGAGAGGGCATTGAGCCCAAGAAGGAAGACGTCCTGGAGTATTCCTACAAGGGAAAATAAGATCCTGTAATAGTAACCTGTGGGGGAATCCCTACAGGATTCAGTGGAAAACAAAACATCTAAGTTGTTATTTGTGGGGCCTTCAATAGAGACTAAAATACAAATACTAATGAACATGTTGAACACCCAGAGAATGAGAAAGTACCACAGACTGTGCTATAGGGACGTGTGCTTGAACTTGGCCAGAAAGGAGCTTCTCGGGGTGAGCGTCGTGGCCTGAAAGACACTCAGCAGGCAGGTGGTGCTGACTGACATGCTCCTCATCAGCCTGTACAGGTAGATGATGGTTTTATATGATATTTCATTCCAAATATATTGAACCCCAAAAATGTCTATATCCAGGAACATCCTGATTATGAGCATCAGCAGGTGAATCAAGGCCAGGTGAGTGATAATGAAATCAGCGGGTCTGATCCTGCCCTGGAGAAGGCATGTGAGGACATGGAAGAAGAGCAGGAAGACGTTGGCTGTGATCCCAAAAATAATTTAGGAAGAAAAGACATTTTCTATGGCAGTAAAAATGTGAAGTGTGCTGCTCTTCGTTATTTTGTCTTGTTGTGAAAAGATGGTACAGAATCCATGTCTGAGGATAAAATGAGGATAAATTCTCATCATGACAATTGTTATCAGCTTCAATCTTGCCAACTACCAAGTCTGCCCACCTCAAAGTATGTTCATACTTTTTGATTAACTTTTTTTTTGGAGAGAGAGAGAATAAATCTTTTATTTTGTAGATGGACACAACACAATACTTTATTTTTATGTGGTCCTGAGAATCAAACCCGTGTCCCGCCATTGCTAGGTGAGCACTCTAATACTGAGCCACAATCCCAGCCCAATTATTAACTTTTAATATGTCCTTTCCAAACTCTCAATCCTGAAGCATACCATCTTCAGTTATTGTTTCTCCTGGGTAGGTTCATGATTAATTTGTCTTTGTATGCACAGAAACCTGCTAAAAAAAAGCTCAGTAGGTAACATTTGAAGTGGATTCAAGTGAGGCAAGTTGCAGGAATATCCACATAGAACTCTCAACAGAAGAATTACAGAAAATGAAAAAAATAGGATTACCTTCTGTCATGTTATAAAATACAGGTTTGTCTTCAATTCAGCCTAATGCAGTTTTTTTTAGAGAGGAGAGAGAGAGATAGAGAGAGAGAATTTTTAATATTTATTTATTTTTTTAGTTCTCAGCAGACACAACATCATTGTTGGTATGTGGTGTTGAGGATCGAACCCGGGCCGCACGCATGCCAGGCGAGCGCGCTACCGCTTGAGCCACATCCCCAGACCTCAGCCTAATGCCGTTTAAGAAAATAAAATGGAGAGTACTGAAAAAGAGGAGAAGCAGTCTGTCTGAGTTATCTGTGGACAGAGGGCACAGGACTCTGGTTTCAGCCCTTCCAGGGGGATGGCCACCCTGCATGCATTGTCATGGGAGGGAGGCATGAAGCCAGGAGGGGCCTTGGACTTGTAAACACAGGAAGAGACCTGAGTTTTCTGGGGAGCACTGCCTGAACAAGTAGAACAGTATTTTTTTTCTATAGAAGAAATTTCCTAGTTACACCTGGAAAACATTATCGTTTTAGTAAACTGCTAATCATGGGAAGTGGCAGAGTTGGATGCTGTCACGGGTCCCCCACAGGCATTAGCTCCCTTCAGCTCCAGCACACAGCATGCAGAGAAGCAGCTGGCCATCTGCATACTGCAGGTAACACATGTGTGATTTAGTGAGAGCCACAGTGCCCTTCATGATTCACAGGTAGATATTTTAAAAAGAATGTGATGTTGCTACTTCTGTGTTAATTTATCAGTCTTGTTAAAAAACATCCTCAATATGTGAACATTTCATAAAAGCAAGTTAAAAGGAATCCTCTGAGACTGTCCCCTCCCAGTTGTGAATCACCGCACTGACACCTGCCAGGACTTGTCAAACCACGAGATCAGGGTGCATACAGAAGGCCTGTTCATCACCAAAATTGCCCCAGAATCTCTCCTCAGAGCTCTGGGGAGAGAGATGCTGCAGCAACTTCTGGCGGCCCTGATGGGCCAAGCCCCCAGCTCATACTCTAAATATGGAAAAAACAAGCCATCCTCAGACTGGAGGTTCTAAATATGATGACATAATTTCAAATAAAATGATGTGGAAAAGAAGTTCAGAAATAGGTCCCAGTCAAAAAAGATACAGTGGGGAGAAAATAAGGAAAGTCTAAGTGGGCAGATTCGAGGATAAAACAAAAGTGGAGAATAAAATGGAAATGTAATGCTGTTTTGTTTTAAAAAATATAGCCAGGGTCCTAAGAGCTGTCAGTGTTAGGTCCTTTTCTGGGAAATGTAACCCAGTGCATTATTCCTTTCCTGTTTTGACCAAGCAAGCCATCAGTTAAGTATTTTGCATTCTGCCATTGTCCAAATCACTGAAATATATGTTGTCCCCCAATGGGCCAGAAACTAGTGAAGAATGCTGAGGTCAGTGAACCCCAGTCAGTGGTGAGAAAAGTAGATCCCAACAGTATCTTGGGCTTTTAGGGCTTGTGTGTTGAGAGACATAGGCTAGAGATAGGGAGGAAGACATATCTGCTTTCTCAGCATGGACACAACTATGTAAATTCTGTAATTTGTGTCCTCATTTAATGAGGTGCTTTAGATTCATGAAAGGGCATTTTTCATTTGTTGTTATTGCACAGATCACCATTACCTCTCCACTAACATCCCCTATCTTTTTGGAGAGAGGACAACATTGGACCTTTGGAAGTCAGGAAGGGGCAATTAATACTGTCACTTTGTTTGTAAAATTAAGCCACTACAACCCCTGGTCCAAGCTCTAGTTAGAAATCTTCAGGGAGCCAGAGCACCATTGCTGTACTTTTGTGAGATCAAAACTGAGAAAAATACATGAGCGTAAAAAAAATGCTATTTGCTATTTGTTAAATATTTGAAGATAAACTTTATTTATATGTATCATATTTGAAAACAAACAATATCATTTTCTTCTGATTAGCTAAAAAAAGTATCTTGGTATATATAATTATTTCTCATTATCTCAGCTATAGAAGGAAATGCTTAAATGAATTTAAATTGAGATTTTTGAAAGAAGATAAAGAAAACCAAGTGTGTTTAATAAAATTCTGGGCTAAAATTTTATCTCTTCTGTAGTGAATAGGGATACAAATTAGTAATGTAAAAGCAGAAATAACCAGAATACTTAAAAGTATGTAGTTTGAGGACTGATAGAGCAAAATAGCAAATCAAACTTACTGCAATCTGAGAAATAGATGGAAACCTAAAATGATTTATTTAAAATATTTTTTTCTTATTAAAAATTTAATAAGGGGCTTAGGTTGTAGCTCAGTGGCAGAGTACTGGCCTAGCAAATATGAGGCACTTGGTTTGATGGTCAGCACCACATTTAAAAATAAAGAAATAAATTAGAAAAAAAATTAATAAATGTTCAAGAGTAACCAAATTAAAAGGCAAAAGATAGTAAGAAGAAAATTTTCTTTAATCCTCGAAGCTGTTGAGTGTGGGTAGACCTGGATGCATAATTTAGAGCTACCAAAGAACCTAACATATAATTTGGCTATTTTGATTTTTTGATTCTTCATCACAATCACAGAAGCCCACTCACACGCTGGTGCTGCATCTCAGGAAGAGAGAGGCACTTACCTGGGAAGGTCACATGGGGAGTCAGGGGAGCTGAGCTGATCCTGCATGGTTTAAGGAAAGGAGGTCTTTAACTCACCTCTCTGTAGGGCTTTATATTTAGAATCTGTTAGGAGGTGGAAGGTTCCTACTGGAGAATGCAAAACTGTGGCTTCCCCCAGTGGAACATGTCACCTGTCTCTTACCTGTACTTTAGTCTCTGCTGGATAGTAGAAACCTGGGGAGAATCGAACTCAAATATTTTCCCTTAATTCCTTGGACACATCTGTGTGAGGGATGTGAAGGGTCCCAATCACATAGACCACAAACATTCTCTTCCTTTTAAAATCTACATTCAAATTAGTCTCAAACCACATCCTATCCTATAATGCTTCTACTCTGGGATGAGTGGATCATGGCTCCTCTCATGAATTCCAAGTGGCTCTGGGGGTCCACTCTCTAAAATGTGAGATCATGTTTCTTGGTCAATTATCATGCTGACCACGTGGTTGGGGTAATATGTCTTGTAGGATTTCCAAACTCTGCTTGAGGTTTTCAGTTCTTTTTCAGTTTAAGGAAGTTACCACTACATCCATTCTGACCATAGCAAAAAAAAAAAAAAAAAAAAAAAAAAAAAGCCAAAAACATCATTTGAAGCTAATTTCTTTTCATTCTCCAGGAATTCTTCAGGATCAACTCTTCAAAAAATGGCTCTGGGAATATTGAACATTCATGTGTAGTATAATAAAATTTATCTCTCACCCTGCCTAAAACTCAACTCAAACTGAGCAAGGACCTAAGTATTAGACTAGAAACCCTGTGTCCATGAGAAGAAAAATATAGGCCCATCTCAATATCATGTTGTTTGTAGGAATAGACTCCCTTAGCAAGATTCCTAAAGAGCAAAAGGAAAATCAAGAATTAACAAATGGGATGCTATCAAACTAAAAATGTTTTTTTTTCATGGCAAGGGAAACAATCAAGAATGTGAAGAGAGAGACTGAGAATGGGAGAACATATTTGTCTCTCAGATACACAATTAACCTCTATGATATACAAAAGACTCATATATTTTGCACACACACACACACAAACACACACACACACAAAAGAACAAATGGGCAAAGTAACTGAACAGGCACTTCACAGACGAAATACCAATGGCAAGCAAACTGGAAAGATGATCAACATGTCCAGCAATTAGGGAAATGCAAATTGAAAGTACCCTAAGATCCCATCTCAATCCAGTCCAAATGGCAAATATCAATGTTGGCAAGGATATGTGTGTGTGTGTGTGTGTGTGTGTGTGTGTGTGTGTGTGTGTGTGTAGGGGGAAGTTTCACTCAAACATTGCTGGTGGATCTGCAAGTTTTTGTGACTACTATAGAAATCTGTATGGAGATTCTTTAGAAAATGTAGAATAGAACCATCATTTTAATAAGTCATCCCACTTCTCAGTATATCCCCAAAGGACTCAAACTCAATATACTACAGTAAGGCAGCCACATAAATATTTGTATCAGCTCATTTCACTATATCTAAGCTATGGAATAAACCTAGGCGTTGGAATAGTACTCAGTCACAATAAAGAATAAAATTATGCCATTTTCTGGTAAATGAATGAAATTAGGGACTATTATGCAAAGTAAAATAAGCCAATCCCCAAATCCCAAACGCTAAATATTCTCTCTGATGTGTAGATGGTAACACATAATAAGGGATTGGGGAAGGAGCAATAGAAGTTTATTGGATTAGCTAAAGGCAGAATAGCAATAGAGAGTGGGATGGGAATAGGAAGGGCAGTAGAATGAAAAAGACATACCTTTCCTTTGTTAAAAGATAAGTACACAACAAGAGCAACTCCACATCATATTTATCCAAAAAATTGGGATCCTAATAGGAATAAGGTATACTCTGGGTATGAACAATATGCCGAAATACTGTATAAGTAGAAAGAACAAATATCAACAACCAATGAGATTGATCAATGCTGGGCTAAGATGACCCAAAGGAAGACAGTGAAGACCCAAATCAACAAATGAGACATTAAAAAATGAACTATCACCACAGACTCTTGTGAAATCAAGTGGGTAAACAAAAGACATTTGCAAAATTTACACACCCTAAACCTCAAAAATCTAGAAAATATTGGCTGACTTCTAGATATATGCAAATTGCCTAAAGTGAAACAGGAATATGTAGAGTGTCAAAAGAGAAATGCCAAATTATTAAACAGAAACAGTGATTAAAAGTCTCAGAAAATGAACTGGGGTTGTAGTTCAGGAGTAGCATGTCTGCCTAGCATGTTTGAGGCACTGGGATTGATTTTAAGCACAGCATACACATAAATAAAAAAATAAAGGCCCCTTGAAATATCTATCTATCTATCTATCTATTTATCTATCTATTTATCTATCTATTTATCTATGTATCTATCTACTTATTTTTAAAAAAGCCTACCTACAAAGAAATCCAAGACTAGAGGGGTTTTAAAGAGAGTTATACCTGACCTTCAAAGAAGAAATAATACCAGTATTTCTTAAATTATTTCATGAAATTAAAAAAGAATTAATGCTCCCAAACACATTCTATGAGTTTAGTATAACTGTTATTCCCAAATCAGACTAACAATCTAAAAAGGAAAAACACACACCAACATTGATGAACACAAATGCAAAACCCCTTAATTTTAGTAAACAGCATTCAAAAACATATTAGGGAGATAATACATCATTATCAAGTAGGCTTGATCCCAGGGATGCATGTCTAGTTCAAAAAACACAAATTAATAAATATAAATCACCACCTTAATAGAATTAAGAACAAGAATTTTATGATCATCTCAATAGTAGCAGAAAAGGCCTTTGATCAAATACAGCAAATATTCATTTTAAAAACACTAGAGAAACTAGGGATTCAAGAAACTTAACATTATACAAACTTTATAGGACAAACCCATAGCCAACATCATACATCATGGAAAAAAACTGAAAGTATTTCTTCCAAAATCAAGAACAAGATGAGACTTTCCACTCTCACCACTTCCGTTCAATATAGGTCTTAAGACTCTAGCCAGGGCGATCAGGCATGAGAAAGAAATTAGGAACATACAATTTGGAAAAGAAGCCAACTATCACGGTCTGCTAATGACACAATACTATATCTGGAACTTCCTCTCATAATTCCACCAGGAAACTTCCAGAGCTAATAAATGAATTTAGCAAAATAGATGGATACAAGGCCAATACTCAAAAATCTATAGCTTTTCTGAGAAAAAAATCAGGAAAGCCACCCCCCCTTCACATATCTTCAAAAAATTCTTGGTAATTAATTTAACCAAAGGTTGAAAGATTGCTGCTATGAAAATTAGAATACTGAAGAAAGACATTAAAGAGAAAATCAAAAGATCAAAGAACCTCTCTTGTTCTTGATTGGCAGAATTAATAGTCAAATGGTCATACAACCAAAAATAATATACACATTGAAATCAATTTCCATCAAAATACTAATGCCAATTCTCCATAGAACTAAAAAAAATCTTAAAATTTATTTAGAGGCATAAAATCCCACTGTAGTCAAAACAGTCTGAGCATGGAAACTCCTACAGAAGGCATTGCAATATCCAGTCTCAAATTATAACTAGAGAACTATGGTAGCAAAACCATCATGGTATTAGAATCAAAGAAGACCCAAAAATCAATGGTATAGAAGGTGCAGACAAACCCCATACTTCCAGCCTTTTGATACTTGACAAAAGTATCAATTATAAATGTTAGAGAAAAGTTTTTGAATAAATTGTGCTGGGACAACTGGAATATCCATACATAGAAGAATAAACATAGATCCCTATATTTTAACCTGCACAAAGTCAAAATCAAAATAGATCAAAAATTTAAAAGATTTCACTGGAAAAATTTCACAGAAACTGCTGGATGAAGACATAGAGTCAACATTCCCATCACATAGGCACAGGCACCAGCTTCCCAACCAAACACTTAAGCTCATGAAATAAAGCATTAACATTAAATTGCACCAAATAACAATGTTTCTGCACATCGGATAAAATAATGATAGATGAGAACAGAGTATATACAGAATGGGAGAAAAGCTTTGCCAGTTACTCCACCAACAGGGAAATAATGTCCAGAATATATCAATAACTCAAAGTATTTAACCCTAACAAAACAAATTACCCAATCCATCAAATAAGAAATATGGATCGGCAACAAAAATATTTTTTAAATGTCTAACGTCTCTAGAAATAAGGAAAATGCAAATTAAAATGTTACTGAGATCTCACCTCACTCCAGTGAGAATGGCACTTAAATGTTGGTGGGGATATGTGAAAATGTTACATGCTTACATTTTTTAGTGAATCAAGGGAAGACACAAACATTGGTCTCAGCCATCCCACTACACAGTATTTATCCAAGAAAATGAACATCAGCATACTGTACTCTTACAGCCAGATCAATAATTATATCAGTGCAATTCACAATATCACATTAAGGAATCAACCCAGATGGCTGTCAATGGATGAATGGATTAAGAAAATATGATTAGTCTCTAGGCCACCACCTTTAGCAATGGCTAATTAGGAAGGGTATTTACTTAAGCTCTTCTCTAATAATTCCAACATCATTGATCCTGAGTTATCTATCGAGGAGGTGACCGTACCCTGGAATGCCAGCATTTCCACATCAGCTCTGCCCATTTTTTTTCTCCATAGTAGGTAATGAAATCTACAATCCAGGCAGTCCCCTCTGTTTTACTATTGCCCATGAAACAGTTGTAGATAACTATAATCAGGCATATGTTGGGCTATCTCTCACTGACCTTAGAGTTATAGTTAGTGCTACCTATAGCCATAGACTTTCCCATGGCAAATGTAAGAAATCCTTGCTGCCAATATACCCAACAAGGCTTTTTAAAAAGCCCCCCTCAGATAATGATGGCATCCCATAGATACAACGTGTCACTGCCATACCTCATCTTCTTGATAAGAGGAACTTCTCTGGGGAAGAACAACATCTGTGCACCTGGGTGGGTGCAGCTCTCTGGAATGTAACTGATGTGCCCCCAAAACATATGGGCCACTGCAGTACCTGCTTCATGGGACAAGCTGTTACCAACTGTTATGCAGGAAATCAGTATGGCATAATGGGTATCACACGTATATTGCTAGCTGCTAGCTCCATCAAATGGACAGCAGCCGGCTGGATGAATGGGTCTATAGTGAGTCCAGACTCTGACCATGGATTTGCCTTGTGCCAAATTACACCCATATTCACAATGCACAAGGTTGTGTACACCACCCTTTGCCATGCTAATAATCAATGATACTGATGACATAAATATCAATCATACAGAGATCTCTTGTGCAGACAATACATCCTTCTGGTTTACAAATTGTCTAATTCCTGCTATGAAAACTAAAAATTATATTTATCCTTAGAGTGTCCCCAGCAATCTGGCTTCCAGTGAAACTGTCCAGAGAGTGGAGGGGTCTTTGGCACATGGAGATGAAGAACCTTCTGAATGAGACCCTGCACTGTACAAGGCATGCAATTAGACTCATCATTACTGGGATTATTGTCCTGGTAGCCACCATTGCCACCACAGCTACTGTCACTGCTTTGCTCACTTTGAGTGTCCAGATGGCTCAGACTATGAACAAGGTGTCTACTGCCATGGCAGAAGCCCTTGCCATTCAAAATGACCTAAATAAACTGTCCTGAGTAGCTATTTTAGTCATTCATCAAGAACTAGACCTCCACCAGGAACAACTAGATATTCTATTTATGTTGCATATCTCACTTGTGACCCTGAATTTCATAGCATTTGTGTCACACAATATTCTGTTTCTGAAAAACGTAACCTTACACCTCTCTCATTTTTCTCAGTATATTAAGGGGGCTTGGGATGCTGACTATGTTATGACCATGCATAACCTTACCATGACAATTGTCAAAACCAATGAGACAAAGGTGTCTATCTTGACAACTTCCTCTTTCTTCCAGGGATTGACTGAACATGGGAAAAACCGGATAGTCAAATTAACTAAGCTGTATAATGCTATCACCCTGGCCGTACTGTTTATAATAGTGATAATATTTTCTTGTGTTGTGTGACACTTATGTAATCCTATGAAGGCTGGGGAATGGAAAACAGCAATGCTGGATGAAATCCTTGCAGCAAAGTCAGAGGGGGGAGATGTGGGGACAAGTTCATGGAGTACTACATACATGGCATATGTTAAGGGCATCTGAGTGGCAGGCCACTCCCCCGTGCTAGGCAAGTGAGCGGCAAACCCCATATCCCCATAGGCATAGCACTGGGTGTGAGGGCATATGTTGCATCCTTGCACTTGCTCCATGGCCCAATCCTTGATTGGTCTCTGCAAGGACAGTTGGCCTGAAATTGTATTGGCTGCCTATAATCTGCTAAATTACTGCCTGAATACACACACACACACACACACACACACATGCACACACACACACACACACAGTAACTGTGCAATAAAATCAGACCTGCTTTCTGCTTGGTCTCTGGAGGTCTTAATTAGATACCCTGCAGGCATACTCTCCTCTACAACCTGTTCCGTGGACCTCCACTGTGGACGAGAGCGACCATGCATTCAAAGATGTTTCATCTCCTACTATGACTTTAGCTCACAATCTTCAGCTCTGTTTCTGTTTTTCCATTTCCTTTCAAGTGCACTTTCATGAGATGCTACAGCTTGGATCCTGAAATCGTCAGTATGCAAGTCCTGGTGCACATGATCAATAACGTAAAAATCTCAGGTGATAAACGTGAGAATGGAGTGAGGAAGAGGTTGACTATCAGACATTGTAGAGAGAGGATCTTCAGAGCCACAAGTGACACGAGCAGACTCTCCCCAGAATCCAGGCATCATGACATGTGAATGGGTATGGGCTAATTTGAACTTTGGATGGAAGTGAAAGAACATGGGGTTTTCACATGATTGGGAAAGACTTTTTGTTTTGTTTTGTTAAAGGAACTTGGAGAAAATTTTTAGCACACCTTTTCCCAGATGGCTGTTATCTAGGAAATAATCCTATCAAGGGGCAATTGAAGCATTCCACTAGGGACTCCATTATCCTGGGATCCCCAGGGAGATCCTGTCTTCTAACTATAGACACTCATATGACAGGCTACATAGAGATGAGCTCAACACACCCTTTCCTTAAAAGTGTTCAAGTTATTGTCAGGTGCACCAAGTGGCCAGCACCTATTCAGCCCTGGATGTAGGCAGTGAGTACAGGGGCTTCTAGGATGAGGGAGGAAGGGGCAAACTGGGTCTCCTAGTGAGGTTATTGGTAGCTTTAGAAGAACCACCTAGCATTAACCACGGTTCTCAGGCAGAAAATGGTGCTCTGTAAGATGCAATGAAGGAAATCTTCCTAGGATGTGTCATTCTTTAGTTCTGAGACTTAGAAAATTACTCCTTTTTTTCCATAAGAAATTTCCACTATTTAAGATTCCTATTTGATTTTCTCTGGACAGTTGCATATGAAATCTGTTCTAGCTCCTGTTTTCTATGTTATTTAGTCCTATACAAATAATCAGAGAAGTAATCATGTTCCCTGTCTCCTCTTTATTAAATATACTCAGCTTGGCTTCTCTCGTGTTCCTGAAAACAAATGGAATGCTCATTGATATGTGACTTTCTAAATTTTCAGGAATTAAAAAGTAATTTTACATAAACCCAAAAGTAACAGGGGTGACCGTCTATTACCACAACCATGTGTTGTAATTTCTCATGAAATCTTCCTTGTCCTACAATTCATCTCACAAATTAAAAATGAATGATGCCTCTCCAGATTGGGTGTTCTGCTCAGTAGCCAATTTGAGTGAGAAGGCAGTGGTCCTGTGTCACTTTCACATGAAAAGACAAGTGACCCTGATAGTGGTTTCCTTTTCCTTTCCCCCCAAAGATCTGGGAATATAATTTTCAATAGTTGAGCAGGAAGAACATATTGTCCATCAATCTGTTCTGTTTTTATTATTCATATTAAAATCTTTCTTCCCATTTCCCTAATAATGCTTGTGTCTGATAGGCATCTTGTTAGGGAGAATATTTGGAAAAGTTAATCCTCATGATTTTCAGGTGTCTGGGCTCACATTTACTTTTAAGTTCATATTTTCATGCAAATGCAGTTACACAACAAATGTAAACCTAACGCCTTTTCTTCTTTTTTAAGCAAATTGAAATTGACTCAGGTCATTATTGACCTCATCAGGGAAACAGATCCTCCTGCAGGTACGTTGGGTTTCCCAGTAAAGACAGCTTAGTGTGTGTGATGTAGCTCCTTTGGAGTTTATTGTTTCTGTTAGAAAAGTAACTTTCCTTATACTGAACCTGAAGAAAGATTTAAAAGTATTGTTATTGTGTAGTCACAGCTGGGAACTCTGAGCTTTACTTAAATCTTTCCAATTGATGAAACAATGAATGCTCATCAACCATATTTTTCAGGAATAGCCATCACTCATTTACCCAAATATTCTACAGGCTTCTATCCTTCATATTCCTGTAGCTTGTACATTTCACAGTGGCTTTTCACACAACATAGCACCTGGCTGGTAGTGGTTGTGCCCTCCCTGATATGCAAGCTGTTTCTCCCTAGTGCTCTTCATATTTCCCAGCTAGCACTGTGATGCAAAGTACAGCTGGCTGCCCAATTTCCCCTCAGTCTCAAAGTGACATGAAGCAGGAGAAGCCCCCCTTCCAGAGCTCAATTGTTCATCTTTATTTAACATACAGTAGGTGATGGGAGCAGGGGGAGGTTTAAGTACATGGAAAAGACAAAACAAATTATGCTCCTTTGCTGCTGCTGCTGCTGCTGTTGTTGTTGTTATTATTATTATTATTATTATTATTATTATTATCATCATCATCATCATTATTATTTTGGTACCAAGGTTTTTACCTAGGAGTGCTTAACAACGGAGCCATATCCCTAGTCTTTCCAACATTTTATTTAGAGACAGGGTCTTGCTATTAGGCTTAGGTCTTCACTAATTTTCTGAGGCTAGTCTCAAAAATGAAATTCTCTTGTCTCAGACTCCCACGCTGTGGGGATTACAGATGTGCACCACCATGCCCAACCCATGTTACTTTCCCTGTGATTTATGTCCCCCTTTGTGGACTGTCCAGCATTTTTTAGAATAGTTGGCTTTCTCTTGTTTAAAAAAAATGTTTATGCTTAAAACAGTATGTTTTCAAGTACCATCACCAAGTTAAGTGCCTTAGTTAAGGAGGCTCCTTGAACACATTGCAGGGGGGTAGGAAGTTCTCATCTTGTTCCTGAGGCTCTAGACTCTTCTGTGCTGAGTGGCAATTCTCATGGCTGGGAGAGGACATGCCTGGTGATTTACTTTAGCTTGTATTATAAAGGGCTCCTGATCACTAGATTGCTTTATAATATAAAGGAGATATTAACACAGACATAGCTGTATACTTACCTTTAGAACACTTACATATCTTATAATATTTAAGTGAATCAGGCCTATGTGTCTGATGCATGTGATATACAAATACATCAGTATGTGATCTAAACTTTGGACAGAAGCTGGCATAGTCGTGCATGCCTATAATTCCAGGGGAAATGTTGAGGCAGAAGCATAATTTCAAAGCCAGCCTCAGAAGTCTAGAAAGGCCCTAAGCATCTTAGCAAAACCCTCTCTCTAAATTTTAAAAAGTGGTGGAGTGGACTGAAAATGTTGGTCAGTGATCAGGTACCCCTAGGTACAAACCCTGGAACCAGAAAAAAATATGTACACACCTGGATAAATCTAGAAACACATGATCTCTCCTTCTTCTGCACAGTTAGTTGTTGCAGTTAGGGTGCTCACTTACTCTCATATGCATTGGTGAAAGTAGATTTCTTTTTGTTGCTACTATGCCAGAATTTCACTTTCAGAAAAAATAAGAATTTCTGGTCATTTAAAAGCAACAATGAACTGAGGTTATAATTTCTGCATGGTACTGGAAATTCATGGCTTCTTCTCATCCATGCTTTCTCCAAAATGTCTACCTTTGCACGAATAGATTTTTAAATAACATTGAAAATAATTTTATCTAATTCTCAGATGTACAGGTGATTAAAATTTTACTATAAATTTTATTATGGTAAGTGTTTGAGTGGCCCCATGTTTTAAAATCAATCAATTAAAGTCTCCATTTTCCAGAAATGCCATAAAAGCATGCAAATTCAGCACTATCATTTTAAATTTTTTATTTTAGAATGTTGTAAATAAATGATTTTATATGTATAGATATATACAGGTAGATGGATGATAGTTAGACATACAGATAGATAGATAGAACCCTGGAAATCCTGAGTTTTACATAAATCTTTTCAATTCACAAAAAATGGATAATATACATATTGTATAGACATTCTGTATATCTTCACCTGTATATATATTACCTTAAAATTAACAGGTATATAAGAAGAGATGTGTGTCAGTTTTATGTACAAGAAAATCATAGAATAGCAGGGCCACGCACCTGTGATCATCTGTGATCTGTAAAACATCTAACAGATGTGTCCTTATGTAAATTACTTCTAGTGTCTTTTTCAAGCTTGTCCAGGAAACAGACCAAATATGCTAATGAGTGAAAAAATAAAATTGTCATTTTGCCTGTTCACCCCACTTCAGAAAAATTGAACTTTTTACCCTAATTTTATATAGAATTGTCTTTTCAGTCAATTAATGCATGTCCTCACTCATGTAGGGAATGTAAACCTGTTGCCCACATAGCAGTGTACCTAGAAGAATCTGGGAAGGGGCAGAATAAGGAGCAGACTGAGGAGGGGTGAGGGACACCTGGGCACTGCTGCAGGGCTGGGGTCAGCAGGTCTCATACCTATAACTCAATGTGGTCTCCAGAGTCTGCATCAGGTAATTACATGTGACCAAATAAGGGTTTTGAGACTCGGCACACTTAGAAATCATACAATTTGAGAAAATCAAAATGCTAATTCCTGCATGTGTTCAGCAAGCAATGTAAACATGTATTGATTTCTATTACGAGACTCCTAAGTCCAGATATTATGTCAGCTAAAAGTTAAAATAAAAAAAAATAGATCTGAATTTCAATGTTTAAAGGAAACCTGTACATTACACTCTGCATTCTCACGTGGCACCAAAAATGTTCACACATCTTTAAGATGTCTGCTTTCTTTAGCACTTCTGGTTCTTGTACCAGAGATTGAACCCAGGGCTCTTTACCAATGAGGTACATCACTAGCCCAATTTTAATTTATTATTTTTAGACAGGGTCTCACCAATTTTCTGGCTGGCCTTGAACTTGACATTCCCTTGTCTCTGCCTTCTGAGTAGCTGTGATTTTCTTAGTGCATTTTACATCCATAGGCCCATGAACTAATTTAGCTTGAAGACTTTTTATTCAGGTGTTATTATGGCTCAGTATATAAAAACACAAATTAAATATTATTTAGTACTTATAGGAGATTCTTGGGTTAAAGTAAATATATATGTTTTCCAGGAAAATATTCTACCAGTAAGTCATTATAAAATTTTCTAGAATCAGAGCTGGAGATGTAGTTCAGTAGTAGAAAATGTATCTGGTGTGTGTGAGACATCAATATAATAAACTCAAGTATCAATTTTGCATGAGGACCCCTTGAGTCAAGAGAAATGCAATTGCATTTTTGAAGGAAGACAGAAAACTTGGACTCCAAAAAGACTCCTATTTCAAAGTTAGGTTGAATACTTACACTGTAATAAATTCCTCAAGTGGAGTGAATCTGTATCCATTTTAATTGTGGTTCTGTTTACTACAATGATTCCACATATATTTTTTGTTTGTTTTGTTTTTGTTTTGTTTTGTTTTGTTCTGTCTTGTTTTGTTTTGCTGTCATTGTTGTTTTGTTTGATTTGGTACTGGGGCTTGAACTCAGGGACAGTGAATAAGCATGTCCCATTCCCAGCCCTATTTTGTGTTTTATATATAGACAGGGTCTCACTGAGTTGCTAAGTGCATCACATTGCTGAGGCTGGCACTGACCTCACAATCCTGTTGCCTCAGCCTCCAAACCTGCTGGATTACAGGAGTATGCCAGCATGCCTGGCTACACATATTTAAGTAGAAAAATATTGAAATGTATTTCTGCTAGTATTTGATACTGGACTTGGATCACATAGGTCAAATTGTGATTTGATAACAAAAATAATTAACATAGGTAGCTGAGTAGAGGAATCAAATCGTCCTAAAATTCACTCATTTTTCTCTAAACAGGGATTCCCAACAGATTGTAATTCTGGTATTTTTTTAGCTGCTCTGAGTTGGTAATAGAGATGATCAACTATTAAAAGATTTCTATGAATAATGATCTGCAGAATTCTAAAAAATTAAAAAATTCCACAGAGATCCTTCTGCAGAGCAAGCCTTCCCTGTATGGAAAACATGCTTCATCCTGTTTCATGCACGGTATCTCATGTGCAGACTTGATGAGGTTTTGTTCAGCATATAGATGAGAGGAGCCCAGAGCCCAGGTTCATGGGCTTCTCAAAATTGAATACTTACACTTAAATGGAAGATTATATGGGTATATTCAAGCCATCTGACTTCAGAGGTTGCAATACTTATCATTTTCTCTGTGAATATATGAACAAAATTCATGTGTTCATGAACAAAGCAGAATAAAGGTAACAGGAAGCTAATGTTAATATGCATGGCCTAAGACATTGAGTCTCTTTGTTTAGGAGGGTTTTCTTTCAGATTAAACCCCCATAATTTCAATTGACCCAAAAGTACATAGTCCTTACTACAGGAAGGACACACACTCCACACTTGCAGTAAGATATCACCAAGAAAAATTCAAAGCTGCATTCAGGAAAGATTTTCTATAACATTGGAGCTTGTGAATGAGATATATATAACGGATGTGATCATTTTTAATGGGAAATGCACAGGAAATCCTTTTGTACTTTGCATAAAATGTAACGCAGCCATGATTGGGAAATGATGGGAAGAGAGGGAGGAAAGAATGGTTTCCAGGGTGTGTCAGCAAAACTTCAGTTAGAGGGGAAAGGGGGCATTGGGATGGGCCAACAAATTTTTCTTCTGGCAACAATGTTGGCTGAGAGTAATTCAATTTAATATTTGTTATAATGAATTTTCTTACTTTTCCCCTAAGACATGTACTCCATGATTCATTACCCCAAAATATGACAAAAAAACCACATGATGCATGGCATTATTAACTTAAGAAGCATCTTTTACTCTGAAGTTGGAATTGGGATCTTGGCCAACACCATCCTCTTTCTGTTCCATGTCATCAAGTTCCTGTGTGAAAAGAGGCTCAAGGACACAGACTGGATCATCAGTCTCTTGGCCCTAGCCCCATGCTGCTCACCATGGGGTTCATAGCTGCAGACACTTTTACATCTCAAATGGGGCTTTGGGGTGATGTCACATGTAAATCAGTTGCCTACTTGTACAGGTTGATGAGGGGCCTGTCCATTTTTTCCACCTGCCTGCTGAGTGTCCTGCAGGCCATTACCCACATGCCCAGAAGCTTCTGCTTGGCAAAGTTCAAGCCTAAGTCTCCACAGGACAGCATGAGGTCCCTTCTCTTCCTGTGGGTCTTATATATGTCCTTCAGTGCCCACTTCTCAATCTCTGCTGTTGAGAACTCCACTGTGACCTCACAGGGCCTTATATTCCTCACTGACTCCTGCACTATGTTACCCATGAGCTACTTCCTCAGCATTTGTTTACCGTCCTGGGTGCATTAAAGGAGGTCTTCCTTATAGGGCTCATGGCCCTCTCCAGTAGGTACATAGTGACCCTCTTGCATAGGCATAAGAGGCATTGTCAGCACCTTTATGTCACCAGCCTCCCCAAAAGCCTCCCCAGAATGGAGGGCCACCAGAACCATTTTGGTGCTCATCCAAATTTTTGTGCTCATGTACTGTTTGGGCTGCATTGACTCCTCCTCAAGAACCATGTGGAACAATGACCCTGTGTGCCATTCTGTCCAGATCATGGTGTCCAATGGCTATGCCACCATCAGTCCTTTGGTTTTTGTCTGCACAGTGAAACAATATGTAGCTTTTTTGAAATGTTTGTGGGAGAAGGACAGTCAACATTGAATCATTGCATGATTGGTTAGTTCTTGACCTGAGCCACCACCCCACCATGTATCGATGCATCATGGCATAGTGAGTTTGCTCTTTATGTTGGATGAATGCATAAAGTGGTTTTTTAAAAATAATTACATTGAAGCCTGAAAATGAGAAAAACAGGACAGATTATTGTCCATGTGGCTCCAACAAAGCTAGTAGCTTTATATTTCTGATTGATGTGTGAAAGGAACCCTAGGTATAAATATAATATTTCTTTTTCTGAATCAGTCCATATATTTGTAGGTATATGAGTGATTGCAGCAGTTTTAAAAAATCAAGAGTCTCAGAAATCTCCTTTATGCCTAATAGATTATAAACATCTCTTATTATAAACTGCTATCTCATCTATCATACTTTTATGAATATAACAAAATACTGAATATAGGGACAAAAACTATTATTTAAACACCATTGCTAGAGAGACTATTTTATAATAGTCAGTGATAGAGGGAGCCTGATATTCCAAAGCATGAATGTATGAAGATATGGTCTGGATATATCATGGAGTACTACTCAACATTAATAGGAAAATGATTCTGATGCATAGGAATTCAAAGATGATTCTTGAATTTATTATGTCAAGAGGGTACATGGCAATCCTCTTGCATAGGCATCAGAATCAAAACGGTATACATTTACACACAGCAGGTGGAATCTTCAGTAGTATAATATGCAAAGACCGAATATTGCATTAAATCCTAAACATAGCATAAAAAAACAGATGAATCTTGAAATCATTCAGTCAAGTTACCTTCACTCAAAAAAGAATCAACGTGGTGTAAATCTACCTGTAAAAGATGGAAATTTGGGTCCTATAATTTATAAAGACAGAATGTAATATGGCGTTTTCCAGCAGTTGAGGAAAATGTGCCCTGGGGAATTTTTATTTAATGAATCCAGATGTAAGGAGAATGACACACACAAATCATACAGGCAGGAATTCCTGTGCAGGTTATCTTTTCAGGATTGTTTTAAGTTTTAAAATGCAGATCCTCATTTATGTAAGTTAGTAGAATTCTTAGGATTGTTTGAATATCTGTTCACCTTTTGTCACTAACTCAGAGAGCTAAAAAAAATTACCAGAATAGTACAGTACACTGGAAATCTCTGTTTGGAGAAAATTGATGGAGCTCATGACTATTTGAATCTTTCTATATAGTTACATATTTTATATATTTTGATTACCATGTCAGAATCCGGCCTATTCACACAACTGCTATTATAAAATATTCGAAAGAACACATTTTTTGCATTGTTTTCTATTTATATTTTTGGAATTATTATGATAAACCAAATCATAAACTAAAATAGATCCAGGTACACTCCATTATAAGGATTTTATTAAAGAATAAGTATCCAGACTAATCTTGAAATATGAGTCTTCTTTGAGTACAGGTTTTCTTCCATCTTTCAGGAAAGCAGTGGCATTTCTCCAAACTCAAAGAGGTTTAGATATAAAATTGATACTCAAATTTTTTATTGCATTTCTGGGTCTCAAGCCCAGGACTCCATACATAATTCTCTACTACTGAACTACATCCAAAACCCGTGTTTGAGAAAAATTCGTAATAACTTACTGTCAGAATATTTTTCTGGAAAACACGTATTGAATTTCATGCAAGCCTCTCATATATGTAATAATTATGATTTAATTTGTGTTTCTACATACTGAATTAGAATATCATCTAAAAAGTAAAGTCTTAAAGCTAAATTAGTTCATGGTCATATAGATGTGAAAGATAACATGCTAAGAAATTCTAAGTCCTCCCAGGGACTTGGGAGGCTGAATCAAGAAGAGCACAATTTTGAGGCCAGCCTCATCAACTAAAGTTGCCCTAAGTAACTTAGAGAGACCCTGTCTCAAAATTTTAATGAAAGAGCTGTGGACATAGCTCAGTCACATAGTGCCCCTGGGCTCAATCCCAAGTACCAAAAAGAAAAAAAAATTGCTAAGGAATTCTGACATGTGAAAGATTTGAGAATATAAGGTAACTTTTAAGAATTCAGAATTCAAGTAGATATTTGCTTAAAAGCTTAAATGCAGATTTTTTAAAATTTTAACCTTTAATTGATGTAACATCTTGACTTATATTTGGAGTACACTATTATAAATCTATAGATGTTTAAATTGTTTTGTGATCATATTACAGTAATTAACCATAATTTATTTTTTCAAATTGTATCATTTCTAAGTATAAGGAGGCTCAGAATGCTTCCCCTCTACTGAGTTGTTTGTACATAAAAATGTCATAGTCCTTTCACATATACTTGTTTTAATTACTAATTCAAATGATGCTTTAAAGAATAATTTTGTATCTGTGTATTTATAGTGAACATACAAATATTTATTTATAACATTTTTACGTGAAAATGTACAATGATTATTGTGAAATTGCTTTCCCTTATGCCATATTTGGAAAGTGGAGTTTGCTTTCATCAAATTTAAATCATTTTAAAAGTTGAGGTACCCAAATACAGCTTTGTAAAACTCATAGAGCACTTGCTGTAGTAACCTGTAAATATATGCTTCAGTTGGAATTATATTCATGTGACTTCAAATAATACAGTCATGGAATAAAATTTTTGGATAAAGCAGGGATGAGAAGAAAACATGAATTCTCAACACTATTCAGAAATTAAGACCTCAGTTCATTGTTGCTTTAAAATGATTAGTAAGTCCTGAAAGAATGAACAAGGCTCATTGTTGGAGAAAATGCCTGTTTATTGAGGAACAACTCTGCATATTTATAGAGCCGGTGGTGGTTTGACTGTTATGACAGTTTAATGGTTGAAGGCTTTGACAGTTGGCAGGGGTGCTTTCTGATTAGTGGGTAAAAATCATGTAAGGATTATGTAAGCCAGCAGGGCTAGTCTGATTGGTGGGTAAGGATCATGTGAGCCAGCAGGGCTCACCATTGGACCACTCTTCTCTGGGGATGGGGAAGTTAGTCTTTGGAGCAAGGGCCACTCCCAACAAGTCCTATTTTTCTGAAGGTAGAATTCCACAATAGCAGCAAGAAAAATGAGTCACATTTCTCCAGAGCATAAACAAGAGTGAGAGGTCATTTCTAACTACAAAACCTAACTGTGTAGAATGGGCGAGGTCACATACATCTGGAGGTATCCAGCTGGTTCTAACAATTTTTGGAAGAGGATGAGTACCCAGGGGTGTGTAACCACTGAACCACATTCTAAGTCACCGTCACCTCTTTTTTTAAATTAAGAGACAGGATTATGCTAAGTTGCTTAGGGCCCTGCTGCATTACTGAGGCTGGCTTTAAAATCACGATCCTCCTGCCTCAGCCTTCCATGCTGCTGGGATTTCAGGCATGAACCACCATATCCATTTTCTCTCCAAAATTCCTATCACACACTAATGTATCCATACAACAAACCCATGAAATACATGCAACTTACTCACTGAACTATTACATATAAGTATTTTAAAGATGGGTATGTAGCAATGTCTGGGTTAATATCTCATTTTTATTAGAAAGCATTCTGGTGAATAGGAGCCTTGCATAAAACCAAGCTAAAAGAAATTATCAGACATGTCGCCTCCCAGCCATGGACTCTGCCACTCACATTTGTGTACTAAACAGGAGTCTAGAGACTCAGGAACAATATTAAATCTCCCTCCCATCACTGCAGAGTGATAAAGGGGGCTCCTTAATTATGGCTCTTAGCCCTGCAATGGTACATGGAAAACATGCAGTTTGAAAAGCAAAAACTATCACATATTATAAAATGGAGAAAGCAAACATTCTCAAAAATACTGGACCTTCCACAGAGAATGACATAAATCATAGGAAAACTAACCTGTGCTGGGCATGGGGTTGCATGCTTGTGATTTCAGCATTTGGGAGGCTGAGGCTAGAGTACCATAACTGCAAAGCCAGCCTCAGCAACTTAGCGAGGTCCTAAAAATCTTAGCAAAACCTTCTGTCTAAATAAGATTTAAAAAGGGCTGAGGATGTGGTTCAGGGGTTAAGCACCCAGGGTTCAAACCCTGGTACCAAGAAAATAATACTTTGCTGGGTCATTTTCATGTAGTTAAAACTCACCAGGGCTCCCATCACCTTCTGTATCCTAAGGTAAAACTGGAAAAAAGAGATCCTGAAGGTCGGCTGGCCCAAAGCTGTCAGGACTGGGAAATGCAAACATATCTGCAGGAGAATCTGTGTCCCTGATGAACTCAATGAAGACACGAGTCAAGTCCAATTTGCTTAAAGGTGAAGAACATAACATGGTGCACATTTTTTCTCTGTCGATTCATTTCCATGAAAAGATGTCATAAAAAAAATAAGCATGAGCTTACAGACCTGAATGGGATGAGGCTCAACTTTTCTAAATACTTGTCCTAATAAAATGCCTCTCAAACCCTTTCATTATTAGGAAAATGGGAAGGAGAATTTATAAATGACTAATAAAAAGAGACCAGATGAATGGGCACATATGTTCCTCCAGCCCAGCTACTGGAACTCATATTCCCAGGTCTTTGGCAGCAAACCACCAGGATCACTTGTCCTTTGATGTGAAGGTGACCCAGGACCATTGCCCTCTCCTTTGGAATTTGCTGGCAGGCAGATTACGGGTGGCACTGTGCATTTTGAACATGTGAGATTAAATGTGGGGCAAGAAATATTTCATAAAAAGTACAACAGACACTTGGGGTGTGGGAAGTGACCCCTTTATCCATTGGTGTGTTGGTGGGCACCTGGGCTTAGGGACTCTTAGCTGGTTTCAAAGGTGATAAGAAAAACGCAGTCATGCAGAATCACTCTGGTGACAATTTTATTTCCTCTGGATGTGGGATATCTGGATCATTTGGTGGATCTATTTACGTTTATTGAAAAGCCTCCACACTGATCTGTATTATTATTGCACTAATTTACCTTCCCAAATAAATGAGCTTTTCCCCTCCACATCCTCACCAGCGTTTAATTTTGCCTTTTTGTAACTAAGTATTCAACTAGGGACCAGGGAACAGGTCACTGTCACAATGATTTGCCTTTTCCGGATGAATAATAACATTGAACATTTAAAAACTACCTGCTGACTCTCCTGATCCTTCACCTCAGGTCCATTGATTGGAAGAATTGCTAAGAATCCAACTCCATGCAAAGTCAACAACCATACCCATCAGAATCCCAATGATTTTTTTTTCACAAAAGCAGAAAAAATCCATCCTAATAATCATAAAAATTTCTTTTTTTCTTAGTTATTTAACAAAAAGGAAAAAGAAGATTTATTGCTTTGCTACCAATGGAGACTGGGGTCTCCCATTCCAAAGGCTGTGATTCTGGTCATACATATTTCTAAATTATGCCAGAGGCATCATTTCTGGAAGTCAACATTTCTGGAAGATATCATTCTACAGAGTGTGGTAGTAGCTTCAAAATCGACAAATGGAATAGAGAATCCAGAGGCATACCCTGACAGAAATGGTCAAATGCTTTTTTTATAACGAATACCAGACCATTCCAATGAGAGAGGGCACTTCTTCCACCAAGCAGAGCTGAGAAACCTGAATATCCACACGCAGATAATAAAGTTAGGACATCACTTCTAAAATTCACAAAAAGCAACTCCCAGTTAACCAAGCACCTAAGTGACCACACTAACCCTATAAGGCCCTTGCAAAAACATAGGAGGGAACTTAATAATGTTGGATTTAACCAATATTTATACATTTATACATATTTATAGATGTAGGGACTCAGACAAATAAGTTGATAGAAGTCTCTTGGGGCTCCCTTGTCCACATCAAGCAGAAATATGAAGTTCTTAGTTTATCTTGGAGCATCATTCACAGGTTTCAAAGTAAACATTTAAAAGAGCCCACTTGGGCTGGGGCTGGGGCTCAAGTTGGAGTGCACTCGCCCAGCATGCCATGCGTGAGGTACTGGGTTCGATTCTCAGCACCACATAAAAATAAAATCAAGTCCACTTAAAACTAAAAAATAAATATTTAAATAAATTTTAAAATAAAATTAAATAAAAAACCCCACTTCCTGTATTCCTTCAACACAGAGAGTACATGCACCAACCACTCCATGGTTCATTGTGACAAAGCTGGGCTGTGGCTCATGCAGGGGACTGATCCGTCATGAAAAAATTAAGTATTGACGATTCTTCTGCCACAAGCCTTTCCAAAAGCAACACTTTGTTTTTCAGTGCAAATGAAAACCAAAGGACTGACTGTGGCATAGCCGTTGGCCACAATCATCTGGATACAATGACAATCAGGGTCGTTTTTCCACATGGTTCTTAAGGAGGAGATGATGCTGACCAAAGAGTACATGAGACTGAAGAAACCCAGGAGCAGCAGGATGGTCCTGGTGGTCTTTGGTTCTGGGGAGGCTTTTGGAGACAGGCTGGTGCTGTGGAGGTGCTGGCACTGCCTCTTATGCCTGCACAGGAGGGTCACCATGTACCCACTGCAGAGGGCCATGAGCCCTATAAGGACAACGTCCCAAAATGCACCAAGGATGGTAAATAAATTTTTGAGAAAGTAGCTTTTGTGAATCATAGTGCAGGTGTCACTGAGAAACATTAGATTGTGTGACATCCCATTAGAGTCATTGACCACAGAGATGAAGATGTGGGCACTGAAGGACATGTAGAAGACCCACAGGAATAAAAAGGACCTCATACTTTCCTGTGCAGACTTAGGCTTGAACTTTGCCAAACAGGAGCATCTGGGGCTGAGGGTAGTAGCCTGCAGGACACTAAGCAGACAGGTGGCAGAAATAGACAGGCCCCTCATCAACCTGTACCAGTTGGTGACTGATTTACATCTCATGTCAACTCAAAGTCCCTGTTGTGGTGGCAAAGTGTCTGAAGCTAGAAACCCCATGGTGAGCAGCATCAGTACGTGGGTTAGGGCCAAGAGACCAACGATCCAGTCCATGCTCTTGAGCCTCTTGTCACAGAGGAACTTGATGACACGGAACAGAAAGAGGAGGGTGTTGGCCATGATCCCAATTCCCACTTCAGAGTAAAAGGTGCTTCTTAGGTTAGCAACACCGTTCATCTCAGGGTGTTTTTCTATCTTTGGGGGCAAGGCTCATAGAGTACATACCTTAGGAGAAAAGGAATAAGTTCATTATCATATGTATTAAAATTCATCCATCTCAGTCAATACTGTTGCTACGAGGAAAATTTCTGGAGTCCCAATGTCCCTTTCTTTCTTCAACATGCAAATTTCCATAGCAGCCTCTGGAAGCCATTCCTCCTCTCTATTCTCTTCATTACCCAACCATGCCTGGATTCTATTTTGTGCAAATTACCAAACTTTACTATCGACATTAAAAAAATGATCATACATCCTAGAAATTGTTCCTTGGGATTACCTTGAGTTTTTCATAAGAATATCTTACTGCAAGGAAAATTTCTTGTTCTCTTTCTATCCATTCTCATCCAGGAACATGACACGTACAATAAACTGTACAATATTTGGTAAATTAAAGTCATATATGTTTCATTGGTAAGAATACCCTCCAAAGCAAAGAGAGTCAGTCTCTTGTATGACCCAGATTCATATTAGATTTATGTTGCCTTCATTCTGGTTGGTTTAAAAACACAGGTGATTTTCTTAGCACATTCTCCCAGAAAATATGAAGAATTGCACACTCTGAAGTCAGATGGCTTGAAAGGATCAATAAGATCTGCCATTTAAGGGGTGAGTATCTGACCTTGAGAAGCCAAGGAGCCTGAGCTCCTGTCACCTGTAAATGGCATCCAGACTCATCATGTGAGTCCTGGAGATTGAGTGGCTGCAACAGAGTGAAGCACACATGCAAATTCGGGAGGGCTTCCTGCCACCAGTGGTCCCTGTGGAATGGCTCTGTTTTTCACAATTGACCATTATCCGTGTCACTTGGTAGACTTCACAGAGTTCTCCTAATATCGGATCCCATGTATCACCCACTCAGAGAGGCTAAAAAATTACCAGAATATTTGAGTCTGTTGGCAATCTCAGCCCAGAGACAGGTGATAGAATTTTAGGTCTATTTGAATCCCCCTATACAGCTGTGTAATTTTAATATTTTTCTTATCAAAAGTTGGCCTATGTCAGCCAAGTCCAGTTATTAAATATTAAGTAAGAACACACTTGGATATTTTTTTCTAGTTTAATATGTGAAATTTTTGTTGTACACATAACCATAATTCAAAGAGTTTCAGGTTCACTGCATTTTACATTACCAATTAAGAATAAGGATCCAACCTAACCTGGAAGTCTGGGTCCTCTCAGAGTCCAGATTTTCCTCCTTACTTTCAGGGAGCATGGGCATTTAACTGGGCTCAAGAGGTCCATGTATAAAATTGATACTGGATTTTTTTCTTGCAATGCTGAGGATCAAGCCGAGGACCCCACACATGGTAGTAAGTTATGTTCCACTGAGCCCCACCACACCCTGTATTCTAGAACATTTGTATTGACTTACTGGCAGAGAATTTTCCTGGACATGTATTTTCTTTCATCCAAGCTTCTTCCATATGTAATGACTAAGATTTAATGTGTGTTTTCTCATTTGGAACCACAATACCACCTGAAATGCAAAGCCTTAAGGTTAAAGCAGCTCATGAGCTTATACCTCTGAATTGCAGATACTAATGAATTCCCACCAGCTCATGAGGCTTGGAAAGAAGGGTCCTAAGTTCAAGGCCAGCCTCACCAACTGAGTGAGTACCTATGCAACTGAGCAAGAACCTGTCTCTCAATAAAATATAAAAAAGGGCTGAGAATGTAGATCAGAGTTTAAGCATCTCTAGACTCAATCACTGACATAATAATAATAATAATAATAATAATAATAATAATAATAGTTTCAAAGGAGCATACCTTGGTTTCTCATTGTCCTATAGTTAACCCTTCCCACATGGTCTTCTGCATGCTAAGGTAAAGAGGGACAAATGAGATCAGGGATGGGTACTGGTTCTGCTTTATTTGGGTTTGGGACTGAGGGGAAATTGGGCAGCAAACTCTAATTTGTGGCACACTTCTATCTTGGAAACTATGGAGAGCACTAGAGAGATACAGCTTGCACATCAGGGAGGGCATGGACATCACTCATCTGGTGACCTGCTGTGGACAGAGCACCTGAGAAATACCCAAGCTTCATGGATGTGGAGCAGAAAAACCCGGAGAAGACTTGTGTATGTGAATGAGAACTACTGAAAAACCTGCCTGAAAAAAATCCATTCTTTCTGTAAATTGGAAGGATTTGAGGACAGATCAGAGTTTCCAATGGCAAGAAGACACTAACCATATATGTCAAGTCTGTCTTGAGCAACATAAGAAAAAAAATTACTTTTCTAAAATCCACCAGAAACTCCAAAGGAGCATCATCATGACACTGAACCATCATTACTGAGAGACCCACATGTATCTGCAGGAGAAGGTCTTCATGATTAACCAATTTATGACATGAGTCAAGTCCAAGATGTTTAATGGAGAAGAAAAGGAGATTAGCTCACATTTTCTCTGTAAATACATTTGCATGAAAAGATGTACTTTAAATAAAATCGAATCCTGAGCATTCAGACCTGAATAGGATGAGCTCTAACGTTTCCAGAATACGAATGGCCATAAATATTCTTTCAACAAAAGTATTGCAAATTACAAAAGACCCTGTCTTTTGGAGCAGGAAAACGTGTTCACCATCAGGTTCACCTATCTTTTTCGTATTTCATGTGAATGTAACCTCAAGGTCACGGCCTCCCCCCTTGAAATTTGATGATGCACAGAACATATGCTTTGAATGGGGCACCATTAATTTTCAATTTAATTAAATGTAGGACCAGAAAGATTTTATGGAAATCTAAAAATAAATGCTTGTAGCCATGTGAGGCACTAATTTTCCCTCTCAAATGTAACAGAGGGCATAACTTCAGAAGGCTTTTTTCAGTGCATATTGTCTGATGGAGTATAGTGGTCAGAGCTTAATGTCTTTTCTCAAGCAACTAGAAACTGCACTAAGAGACCCAGTTTGCCCCATTCTCTTCTCATTCCAGAATCCCGTGCACTCACTCCCTATATCTGTGCAGAGAGAGACAACTACCTGCATGGATGGATGCAGGGCACTTGGTGCATCTGAGAAACAACCTGCCTAATTTTAAGGAAAGGGTGCTGTGAGCTCATCTCTCTGCAGCCTGTCATTTTAGTATCTTCAGTAAGGTGATGGGATCCCTTTGGGGAGCACAGGTCTATGGAGTCCCCAGGGGAACATTTCCCTTGTTCTGGATAATAGCCATTTAGGATGATGGGTGTTCAAATTTTCTCTTAAGTTCCCTTGCCAAAAAAAAAAAAGAAAGATAATTTGTGCTGACACAACTGTTCTCCACTGTATCCAAAGTTAAAATAATCCCACAGCCATTCCACAGGTTGGAATGCCTGGATTCTGGGAAGAAAGACTGACTCCTGGTGTCCCTTGTGGCTCTGAAGATCCCCTAACTGCAGTTTCTGATGGGGCCCCTCTTTCCCAATCCATTCTCATGTGGATCACCTGGTTTCTTCCTGTCACTGCTCATGCAGGTACTTCGTAATTTCCATTCTGAAAATTTCAGCATTCAAGCTGTGCATCCCATGAAAGTGCACATGAAATAAAACAGAGAAAGAGAGGCAGATTTGGAGGCTGAGGTTGAGGTCCAATGGCAGGGAGGCCAAATGGACGTGACGCTCAGGCAGAGTCTGAGCCTGGCTCCTCCCTGCTGGGAACCTGAGTGATCAACCCTCATCCTCATTATTGGAAAAATTTAAGGCATGCTTTTTTTCCAGAAAGGAACAATAAAAATCTGTTTCCTTCATAAGCAATTTATACAGAATTACATAAGTATTTATGAGATATAGTATAAAATGGAAATTCATGACTTACAAGCCTTTGAAATGTAATGTTAGGTTATTCACTGGGTGATTTACATTCTTTGGATAAAGGAGCAATACATTTTCTTCTTAGAACTGCCTTTATAGTGTCACAGAGAGGTTGATATGTTGTGTCAATATTCTCATGTACCCCTAAGGATTTTTTAATTCATTTCTGATTTATTCTGATATCCATTGGTCATGTTGTAGTATGTTATTTAGTCTCTATGTGTGAGAGTAATTTCAGTTTTAATTTTATTGTTGATTTCTTTTTAAAAAAATATTTATTTATTTTTAGGTGTAGATGGACAAAACACAATGCCTTTATTTTTATGTGGTGTTGAGGATCAAACCCAGGTCCCACCCATGCTAGGCAATTGCTCTACCACTGAGCCACAATCCCAGTCCCTATTGTTGATTTCCTTTTTTGAAATTAGTTTTTAGTAGTAGCTGGACACAATACATTTATTTATTTAAATGTGTTGCTAAGATTTGAACCCAGGGCCTCACACGTGCTAGGCGAGCACTCTACAGCTAAGCCCAAACACCAGCCCTTTATTGTTGATTTCTAAATTTATTCCACTAGGATCTGATAGAAAGCAAGGTATTATTCGTATGGTTTGGTGTTCACTAGAAGTTGGTTTGTGGCCTAAGATATGGTCCCTTTTAGAGAAGTATCTGTGTGCTGCTGAGAAGAAAGTGCATTGCATCATTAATGCAGGAAATGTTCTGTATGTCTGTGAAGTCCAAGTGACTGATTGGATCATGTATTTCTATACGTTCTTTGTTGAGTTGATGTTTGGCGGATCTGTGCATCAGGAGAGCGGTGTGTGAAAGTGACCCCGTATTATTCTGTTGTGATGGATATCATTGTTGAAATGGAGAAGGGTTCGTTTGATGTATGCCGATGCTCCATTTTTTAGGGCATAAAAGTTCAATATTTATGTTTTGTTGTTGTCTAATTTTTCTCAGCCATCTGAAAGGTCCTTCTTTGTCCCTTCTGATGAACTTTGGCTTGAAGGACATTTTATCTGATTTGAGGATGGACCCCCCTGCTTACTTACCTATGAGACCCATGTGAGTGATATTTCTTCCCATCCTCTCACCTTCAGTTGTGGATGTCTTTGCCTTTGAGTTGAGTTTCTTGGAGGCAGCATATTGTTGGGTTTACTGCTTAATCCAATGTGCCAATCTGTGTCTTTGGATTGAAAGTTTAGCTCATTTACCTTTCATTATCTTTGAGATATGATTTGCATTTCCAGTCATTTTGGTTTATCACTGGTTTTTGAGTTAGTTTGTCCTTTGAATTTTCTCTTTATTTAGTATAGCTCTTCCCTTTACTGGTCTTAACTTATATTTTTCATTTCTTCTTCATGAAATATTTTATCAAGTATATTTTGTTCAACAAGCTTTCTTGTTGTGAATTCTTTCAACTTTGTTCATCATTAAAGGCTTTTATTTTCTCATCAATTCTGAAGTTTTATTTTTTGGGGTACAGTATTCTTGGCTGGTATTCATTTTCTTTCAGAGTTCAGAATGTATTATTCCAAGAAATCCTAGTTTTCAGATTCTTGGTTGAAAAAAAATCAGCTGAGATTCAGATTGATTTCCTTCTAAGTGTGTCACATTATACTCTCTGAAAGGCTTTTAAAATTCTATCCTTATTTTTATATTAGGCATTTTCATAATAACGCAACTTCGTGTGGGTCTGTTATAATTTTGCATATTTGGGGTTCTTTACATCTCTTGTATTTGATTTTCTTTTTTATTTATTTTGTTTATTAATTTTTATGTGGTGCTGAGGATAAATCCCAGTGCCTCACAGGTGCAATCCAAGCTCTCTACCACTGAGCCACAACCTCAGACTCTCTTTTATTTGATTCTTCATTTTATTCTTTCGGTTTGGGAAATTTTCTGACTTTATTTCACTGAACAACTGAGGATTGTTTTGGTTTGTATCTCTAGGGCTTCATCTATCCCAATCCATCTTGATTTGGGTCTTTTTATGTTATCCCATATTTCTTGGAAGTTCTGTTCATGTTTCTTAACATCTTTCCTCCTTAATTTTCTTTATGTTTTTAAAATATTTATTCTTAAGTTTTAGGTGGACACAATATCTTTATTTTACTTTATGTGGTGCTGAGGATTGAACCCAGTGCCTTGTGCATGCTAGGTGAGAGCTCTACCACTGAGCACTAGCCACAGCCCCTCTCCTTCAGTTTCAAGGTTGTATATATTTTTTTTCTTTTCTTGAAACTCTGTCTTCCAAGAGATCCATTCTGCTGCTGCTGCTTTCCCATGAATTTTCAAGTTGGCTCATTGATCCCTTTATCTTGAGGATTTTGGACTGATTCTTCTTCAGGATGTCTACCTCCTAATTAAAGTGAGCATTCACTTTTTTGTATTTTCTCTGATTTTATTTCTTACATCACATTTTATTTTGCAGACCAACTTTACCATGAACTTTTCTGAGTTCCATCTCTGACACTTTGTCCTCGTGGTATCCATGGAGTTAGTTTCTGAGGTATTCTGTGCTGTTGGGGATGGATTGTTCCCTTGCATGTTCATACTGTTTGTGGTCTCCTCACCTTTATGGATATATCAGAAGCCATAGGATTCCTACCTAATGAGCTCACAGTATCTCTGTGCTCCAATACCTCACAGACTTGGAGAGGGGAGCCCCATGGTGGCACCAATGTATATGGACAATACACGGCAGAGGTCTAGGTACACAGTCCCTAGGTGATATCTACAGTGTCAGTTGTTTCAATGTCCAGGAAGCTGGTTGAGCCATCTCCATCAGTTAAAATAAAGTAAAATAATCATGAATTAGGTGTGGCCTAGATAAAGACTAGAAATTAGGAGAAATAGAAACAAGGGTGTATATGTATAGGACTTCTTGAGTCACTTAGTACACAAATAATATATAAAAAAGAAAAGCAAAATAAAAAATCAAAACAAAATAACAACAGCAAAAAAAGTGAGAAATCTTGGTGAAATGTTAATGAATTAAGGAGTCCTTTCCACCGTGGTAGATAAGATAATCAGTGAGCATGGGATTGTCCCTTCTTGGGTGATGGGCATGGGTGGGCTGGGGGCTGTGGCTGGGTGGTGACACAGCTAAATACATCCACTGGGCCTGGCTGGCCTGGGCTTGTGGATCGGAACTGGATGATGGGCCTTGATGGCCATTGATGAAGCAGGGAACTAAACAGGGCTGGGCAGGCCAGGTAGCCTGGGTGATGGGCTGGTGGCGAATCTCCAGGCCTAGTAGGAAGATCAGTGGTTTAGGTAGGGGACCTAGGTGGTAGGGGACTTGGATATGGGTGGCCAAGGGGCTTGGTTGTGTGCTGAACTAATGCTAGATCTGGTGTTTACCATAGACCTGGGGAACTTGTAGGTGATGGACCAGGTGGGACAGGTAAGTGGTAGTGGCCTGTTGAGTATCAGAAACCAGGCAGCTGCTGGACCTGGTTGGTTTTAGGGACCAAGGGAGCTTGAAGGGCTCTAGGGACTGGGCTGGTGCTGGGACCCAAAAGAGAATGGCCTGAGTGGGCCCTAAGAACTCAGATGGCACTAGACTGGCAGTCTCTGGGGCCCACTGGTTGTACTGCTTGCCTGGTTATTCTTTGTGAGTCACAGGACTCACAGGGTTGGGGAGAGTTGGGGTCTCTCAAGCATCTCCAACTTGTGTTCTTCTGGACAAAATGCTCTCAGTTTCTGATTTTCATGGTTTTTCAGGCTAGTTAAGCCTTTTCTGAGCTCACAAAGTTTCATGTGGACCTTGCTCTGGACTCACAGGACTGGGTTTCCAATTCCCATTGGTACCTTGGAACCAATGGGGATTGGAAACCCAGTTCCCATCTGTTTGTATAGTGAGTTTAATTTATGGCTCTTCCAGTCCTCAGAGTATGTATTATTGAGTTGTCTTGTTATTTTCTGCTCTGTCCTCCTATTAATCTTCACCAAGGAAGAGATAAGTTCTATCCCAAGAATTTTATTTCACATCTTTATTTTTTTTCTCTTATCTCCATAAATCAATTTAAAATAATTTTTCAGCATTTACTTCTCTGACCTGAGATAGTGAGAAAGAACCATATACACTGAAATGCTTTTCTATTCAGAAGGCGCTGTTGTTTCTTCACACTGTATAATTATGAAGAGTGTTCAAACTCACATTTATAGCAAAAGTCTAATAGTGTTTTATTTTTTTTACAGATGTATTTTGTCTCAGTTTTGATTTCCCAAAAGTAATCCAGTGGTGCTCTGGCAATGGGGGGAGGCGTCTCAAGCTGGATCAGAGACCAGGGGCTTTGATTGCTTAATTTTACATCCAACTGGTAAGAGTAGTGACTGCCACTTCCTGGCTTCCAAAGGTCCCATAGTGTCCTCTCTCCAAAGAGAAAGGGGATGTTAGTGGAGAGGTGACGGTGAACTTGATCTGGGTGATGACAAGAAATGACATTTGCCCTTTCATGTACCCAATATCCACCACGAAGTAAGGTTGCAAATCATAGTATTTACAGGACAGTGTCCATGGTGCACCTAAAAAAGCAGCTATGTCCCCTTCCTCCCTCCAGCCGATGTCTCTCCACAAACAGACTCCAGAATCCCAAGGTGCTGTGGGTCTGCTTTCCTCGCCGCTGACCAGGGTGTACCAACTTTGGGATTGTTCAATAGTCTCTGGCCCCTGGTCAATGGCATGTATCTCTGTGTTGTCCACGATTCAGACAGTGGCAGAATGTGAAATATTTAAGTGATGGCTCCTTGGTAAGGGCAGAAAAGGAGGTCTCTACTGGGTTACAGTTCCCTGGAAAGGACCTCATGCCCTTAGCTCTAAGGACCCTGGGGATAAGTTTTTAAGAGATAGATTTCCATTCTCATTTGTTCTCCACTTAGGTTTCTCCTGTAATCTGCCCACTTAGACTGGGATCTCCCTCACTGGGAACTGTCCACGAACTTCTTTTGCACATTATTCTCTTTGGATTTGTGTCATCATATTCATAACCTGCAGTCTGAGAAGAGCTTTTTTCCACTAGGGTTTAAGTCATTACCTGGGGCTTGGCCCATCAGGGCAGCCAGGAGCTGCTGCATACCCTCTCTCTCCAGAGCTGAGGAGGGGTTCTGGGATTATCCTGGTGATGGACAGGCCTTCTGTCTGCACCCTTATCTCGTGGTTGGACTAGTCTTGACAGGTTTGAGTGGGGTGAGGCCCACCTGGGAGGGGAAAGGCTCATAAAATTCCTTTTAACTTGCTTTTATGAAATGTTCACATTTGCAGGATGTTTTCTAACAAACCTGATATATTAGCACAAAAGTAGCAACATTGCATTCTTTATAAAATATCTACCTGTGAACCATGGAGGGCACTGTGGCTCTCACTGATGCACACGTGTGTGACCTGCACAGTGTGCACACAGCCAGCTACTTCTCTTCCTGCTATGTCCTGATGCTGCAAAAAACCAATGCCTGTGACAGGGGACACATGGCAGCATCCAACTCTGCCACTTTCCATGATCAGAACTTTACTAAAATTATAAGGTTTTCCAGCTGTAACCAAGAAATTTCTTCTATAGAAAAAAAAGAGTAATTTTTCAGTTGTTTTCAGGCAATGCTCCCCAGAAAACCCAATACTCTACCTGTGTTTGCAAGTCCATGGTTCCTTCTGGTTCCATCCCTCCCTCCCATGATGATGCAGGCAGGGTAGCCATCCCCCTAGCAGGGCTAAAACCAGAGATTCCTGTGCCCTCTGTCCACAGATAACTCAGACGGACTCCTCCTCCTGTTTTCAAGTCCTGTGCATTTTATTTTCTTAATTTTATTCAAAGAGAAACCTGCATTACATAACCCAACAGAAGAGACTCAGAGTTATTTTATTTCCTATCATTTGTAAAGGGCACCTTCACATGGTATATATTGAATTTGTGCTGTTATAAAGGACTTTGGGGATCAAAGTCCCCATGTCTCTCTCATAACTTACTGTCAGGGTGCACAGAGGAATAGACACAATCTACTCACAGCCGCCCAAAAAACAGAGAAGCCTCAGGAAACTGTGCCTATTAATAACAATCTGTGACTCTTGGAATGTGGAGACTCCTAGACCCTATATTAGCATTTTTCTTTTGTTTTCTTGAGCACACTAAGGGAGGGAATCTTTATTGCTGAAGGTGTGAATGGAGGAAAAAAGTTCTTACTCACTTAATCATATAGAAGAGGTTAATTTTTTCTAATGGGACTAATGAATTTCAATTTTATACAACTATACTTCTTCAAAGACTTCAAAGTAATTATTGAACTAGGCTTGAGACACTTAAATTGCTTGGGCTCCTTGTCATTTCTGTGCACTCTTTAGTAACTTATGTGATAACACTGTGATTTTCTAGGTAGAGGTGAATATAATTTATTCTCTTACCCGCTGGTTTTTCTCATGACAAAATGTAGGGCCAGGTGGCTAATCTCGTTGTCAATGTGACTTATGTCACAGCTCTACAACAGAATTAAAACTGAAATAAAGAAACTTCCTTCAGTTTATAGGGAGATTTTCCACGAGGATGTCGTCAGCCAATTCTCTAGTCCAGTTTTTCTTCTCTCTTCTGGGGAGAAATATCATTGCTTACTTAAAGAAGACAGAAAAGCTGGCTCACTATGTCAACTCCTTTATCAGAGTGAGGTGAATTCCTGTCTCTTAATGAAGTCCCCCAAAGTACTTAAATTTTACTGGTGTGGTGGTGCCAGCCTGTAATCCCAGGGATTTGGGGAGCTGATGCAGAAGGGTTGCAGGTTCAAGACCAACTTCATCAACTTAGTGAGGTCCTATGCAACTTAGAGACACTCTGTGTCAAAATAAAAATAAAAAGCATTGGGGGTGTGGTTCACGCTGGGTTTCACACTAAAATTTTTCCATGTGCCAAAGAATGGACAGAAAATAAATTTTGCAATATGATCTTGCTAATAACTGATGGTTCTTCTCACTTAGATGTGGTTTTTCTGGCATAATAAAATATCCTAAGTTGTTAAGCAAACCTGGTTCAATATCCTGTACCAAAAATTACATATTAATCAACAAATGCAAGAAGCCTGTTTTCAGAGGCAACATTTTAATATTTTGATATTTTGTCTGTAACTGGTTGATGAACAACCCAGAATATAGGACACTGGAAGTACAGAGTTGTATGAGATGGTCCCCTTGACACCCTTACCTTGAGAGGTCTATGTGGGTGTTCCTGCAGTCTGTCATACTGGAGTCCCCTTCAAATGCCACATACTCAGCTTTTGGTCAGGTGGCTGCACGTGCCCAGGCACATCCATGGTGGCCCTGGCCATGAAAGCACAGAGACCCATGGGAGATGCTGTGCCTGAGCACTGAGAGGTCTGGAGATGGGGTGTCAAGGGGACCCACACATTTTGAAGCGGGAAGTATTGGGGGTCGGATGTTGAAGCTGGAGTGGCGGTGAGGAGGAGCTGACCTTCCTTTCATTCTAAGGCATTGACCATCTGATTTTTCTCCCCAGAAAAAAAAATGACCTAAAGCAGCACACTTTACATTTTTCTTGCTGTAAGAAATGCCTTTTGTTTCCAAATTGTCATTGGGATCACAGCCAATGTCTTCCTGAACCTCTTCCACGTCCTCACATTTCTTCTCCAGTGCAGGACCAGGCCCACGGATGTGGCCATTGCTCACCTGGCCCTGATTCACCTGCTGATGTGCATAATCAGGGCGCACCTGGATCTAGGCATTTAGGGGTTTCAGGACTTTTGGAAAAACATCACATGTAAAGCCTTCATCTACCTGTACAGGCTGATGGGGAGCTTGTTGGTCAGCACCACCTGCCTGCTGAGTGTCCTGCAGGCCACCACCCTCAGCCCCAGAAGTTCCTTTCTGGCCAGGTCCAAGCACACGTCCCCACAGTGCAGTGTGTGGACCTTGCTCACTCTCTGGGTGTTCAACGTGTTCTTCAATGTCCACATCTTAGTCTCCATGGGAGGCCCCTACAATGACACAGCAGCTTACCAGTTTGTCTCTGAGTCCTGCAATGTTGCCCCCACAGGTCACCACTTCAGGATATTTTTCTCCCTGATGGGAATACTCCAGGACATCTTCCTCATGGGGCTCATGGCCCTCTCCAGTGGGTACATGGTGGCTCTCTTGTGCAGGCATAAGAGGCAGTGTCAGCACGTTCAGAGCACCAGCCTGTCCCCGAGAGCCTCCCCAGAACTGAGGGCCATCAGGACCATCCTGTTGCTTATGGGACTCTTTGTGCTCAAGTACTTTGTGGACTGTGTGTTCTCCTCCTCTTCGGGACAGATGCACAAGGACAATCCCACTCGCCTGGGGGTCCAGATGCTGGTGGGTAATGGCTATGCTACCCTCAGTGCCTTGATACTTATCTGTGCTGATCAACAGACACTCAGGTTCTTCTAGTGCACATTAGAAAAGGAGAGGAAATATTTATGCCAGGCTGGGCGACCTGTCATTTAGTCGTCCCTCATCATTTATTTCTAAATGTCCACAAACGTTTTTATGTTGAAAAAAAAAAAACACCCAGAATGACGTTGATGGAGGTGTAACCTAAACATTTGCTCTTTGTGAAGATGCTAAATCAACCTGGGCACAATTGTCATCCGAGCAACATGGGAGGCTGAGGTGGGAGGATCACAAATGCAAGGCCAGCCTCAGCACCTAATCCAGACGGTAAACAAAGTAGCAAGACCGTGTCTGAAAATAAAATATGGAAATGGCTGGGTTGTGGCTCAGTATTTAAGTGCCTCTGGGTTAAATTCCTAGTACCAAAAAGAAATGCTGGATCTCAAGTGGGCTGTTTTGTTATTGTTCCTGCCCAAGGCAGATACCTTGCATGGTCTAATTAATACTGCAGATTCTGTCATCAAAATCATACCTGTATTTTCCATGTGTTTTTTTCAAGTTCATTTTGTATTTTAATTTTGGTCTATATTATTTTGTTTTCATCTGAATGATAAACCCACTGTGAGGGTAGAAATGGAAACAGTAGCCAATCTTAGCCTAACCCCTGCACAAGGATTCAAATTTATAAAGTATGCCACAATAATTTAAAAAAGAGTAACAGGTACTATCTGTGCACACACATTTTACATATATATTCACCATTAATTACCATAGTAATGTTGAGAGGGTAGAGCCTCACTAATTTGATTTATGCCTTGCTAAAAGGCTGAGGCTGGCTTTGAATCCATGATCCTCCATCTTCAGCCTCCCATGCTGCTGGGATTACAGGTGTTTGCCACCACACTCACCAATGACCTTTAAATTAAGTGGCACACAAGAGTCACAGCAAGTGCTACATAGAACCCGGAGCTAAAATGCCAACCCCAGTCCCTTCCATCACTAAAGCACAGTGGGATGGCAGATTTTAACCTGTTGTGACATAGTCTTAGCTCAAGAAGTTTGGCTGCTGGATTGAACTCAAGGTCAATGTGAAAGCGGTTCAGCATTTGTCAACCTAAGGACAGCCCAAGACATCACCTTCCTCCACCTAGTATGTGAAGATTCTAGCTGCATTTCTGGGGGTAGTGTGGGGGCCTTCCATGGTCACTGGTCCCCAAGAATCAAGTAGGCTGCCATTCCTCCTGACTCTCAAAATGTCCACTCTAACCAGAGGAAGAATGTCCGACATGAGGGCCTCCATCTTACAAGTTACCAACCCTGTCCCAGAAGATACTCAGATATTGTTTTCTGCTTCTCAGGAGAAAATCTTGCTCTGTTGCAGAGACTGGTCTTGAACCCCTGAGCTCCAGGGATCCTCTTCCCTCAGCCTCCTGAGTAGCAGGACCCACAGCTGGACCTGCTGGGCCCAGCTCAAACATTATAGCAGATTCAAAGTCATACTTAGCCTATGGTATTGCCTGCCCCTCCAGCAATGTCTTCTGAACTCATGCCACGGGCTGTGACCCTGCACTCCTGGGGCACTGGTGCATTCTTTCCTGGGCTGGGGATCTAGCTCAGTTGGTAGGGTGCTTGCTTTGCATGCACAAGGCCCTGGGTTCAGTCCCCAGCAACATACACACACAGCTCTTTCTTATTTAGCATTTGGGATAGCCATTCTGGTTATTAGGGGCACTTGGTAAGGTCCTTCCATCTCAGTAGAAGCTGTTCTTTGTTACAGGTCTTGATTAAATCCACGATGACACACTGTATAGGATGGATCATGAACTCGAGAGGAGGTGTCTAAGCCCGAGTTCATAATGACCCTTTTAGTTTTCCTAAATCTATATCTATATTCTGACAGCTGAGGAACTTAACATTTTTGGAGCCAGTGATCAGAGCTGCATTCCTAAAGCAGTAGATCCAGCTATTCTAAAACCAGCCAGAAGGAGAACTCCAATGGGGGCAGCCTATTTAGGTTAATAAATCAGTGGGCCCTGGCCTTCTTATAAGTCCAGATGTTTTTTTTTTTTTTTACTCCATCAAAATAGTAGGTTTCATAGTTCAGTTATTGACAGTTTGGAGATTTAGGCAAGGAGTATGAAGTGGGACCCAGAAAGCACAATTTTTGGTGAACAGGGAGTTGTCCCACTTATAAGTTGGGTTGTGAAAACAAGTGTTTCTTTCTGGGAGATCACCCAGGGTGATCTTGGGAATAGTTTTCCATGTACATCTTCCTGAGCCAGACATATTGGTGAACATCTATATTGACCATAATTTTTCTCTAATGTTAGGAACTCCTACTGCTGTAGGGGAAAAGGGCAATGACCCTTCTTGCTTTGACCTGAGAGGGGTTGATGTACAGTGGGCAAGCAGTTTGGAATCCCCCTTTTAGAAACTGAGTGGGTCAAGAAGTCCATGTAAAAATCTGGTTCAGGAAGACCAGGATGTACATTCACCTGGTGTGGGCACCTCTATGAGAGAAACAAAAAGGCATGAGTAGTGAAAAAAGATTAATACAAAGTAGCAATTGTAGCATCTGGAACCTGTCCATGGATATCATAAAAATGACAGAAATTAATAATTCTTTACCAGGAGGCGGAAGACCTGAGAAATTGTCCCCATACCAAGGCCTATCAAAGCCTAATGAGGCCCTTTTTTAGGGAACATAAATTTTTAACATTGTCAGAATTATCAGGAATGTAGACAAAACATTTAGTTACGTTAGTTAATGTTATCTGGTTTTTGTAAAAATACCTTTTGGCATGACCTCTGTGTTCAGTAAAGATCTCTTTGTTACTTGGGGCCAGATAATCATATTACTAAACGTTGATTACATATACCTGTGAAGGAGGTTAGAAAGATCTGTATGCCTTAAACTGACTAAAAATTCCTGGCAGTGTTTATTGATAGTTACCAGGTATTTTTGCCTAAAAATCTCTCTTCTGTTGTCTTTAGTCTTATTTTTTTTTTGTGGGGGGGTAGTGCTAACACTAGTGTATATCTTAAGTTCCAATAAATAACTGTTGTTTTTTTTAAGTGCCCAGGAATGGCTGTGCTTTTGTTTTTAAGTGGTTTTGCTAGGTGTTGAATACCAAGCTTGTTCAACTGACTTCGTTCCTGTCTATTGGTAAGAGTCAGCTGAGTTTGTTTGGAGGACACTTTTGGAGAACTTGTGAGCAGCATTTTAGCTTTGCTCATGTCATCTGCTTTAGGATGGGTCAAGGTCTTGCTGACCATGTGGCTTCCCTCGGAAGCATCAGGCATGTCTCTCTTTTTAATGACCCTCCTCTTCTGCAGCATGCACACTGATTGGCTTTCTGTACTCCAGGGGTCTCATTAATCTCCCTTATTGAAAGGTTAAGTGGTCCAGAGTTGTAAAGCTCTTCCCCCTGTCCTGGGTTTAGGCTGACTCAGAGGGCAAGAGCCAAACATTGGTTTTCTTGGCCCTTTTATTTTAACCTAAATTTTTAAGCCTTGGCTTAAACATCCATCAAGTCAGTCTTATCAGTCTTAAACTAAGAATACTGGGCTTTAATGTTAATGTTTATAAATTTACAGTTAATATTTTTGTATTTTAATTTGTACCTAACACAATACCTTTATCTTATCCATTGACTTATGTGATGTTGAGGACAGAACCCAGTGCCTCCCACATGCAGGGCAACCATCCTACTGCTGAGCCATGACACCAGCCCCTGTTACAGTTAACTTAATACTCATCTGTCTACAGATGATGGCTCAATATCTAAAATTAATTTATGTTTTGTGTTCATGAAATATTACCTCTGTAAAATCTTAACAGTCAACAGTTATTGTTAGTTGGGGAGCAGGTTGAACAAATGTGAGTTTTGCTTGTTTGTCTGAAGCTGAACACTCGACCCCCACCCAACTGGTGCAATTGAAATGCACATCTGACCCCTGTCCTGTCTGCCTGAAGGCAGAAGATGAAACCTTAGCAACTACTGTGTGACACAGTCACTGTATGCCAACAAGGCAGCTTGCAGACCCAGAGAACCCATTAGATTTTGGCTATAAAATCTCTCTTGCCAGGTCTCTCTCTCTCTCTCTCTCTCTCTCTCTCTCTCTCTCTCTCTCTCTCTCTCTCCCTCCCTCCCTTCCCTCCCCCTCCCTCTCTCCCTCTCTCTGTTAATCAGGCACTACCACAATAAAGGTCTCTGTGTTGCTTGGAGTGTCCTGGTCAGTTTCCTTTCAGTTATAATGAAAATACACAGTGAAATTAACAATAATATGAATATAGTTAGCTTGTATATAATTTTAAAACTTAGCTGACTTATAGCTTATATTTTCTATTTGAGATCACAGTCATTTTTATTATTAAAAATCAATTTTTGAATATAAGTTTAAACCAACCAAAGTCTAGCCTACCTTGAAGTCATTGTGACGAGCTGTAGGTGGGAGGCAGAGACTTATGTCAGGTAAGGCAGGGCTCTTCACAGATCCTAGGCAAATGTTGTGGTTCTGAAGCTGATCTTCATCTCTTTTTAAATATAATTTTACAAAGTTTACATATGTTGTTTCCTGACTCTGTATGAGTTTCAGTTAGCACAATATGACATACATCTGAGACATTAATTAAGGAAAGGCTGAGCGCTCTTTGCTTTTATGTGGAAAAGTGGCAAAAATGTTTTGTAATATTAACCTTTAATATCTTTTAATATCTATTAATATATATTAACCTTTAATATATTTTATTTTCTTTTAAGATACCTTTAAATTTTATATCTTAGTGTAAAAAGTAACATAAGATTTGGTTACAAAACATCAAATAATACATTTTATTGGGGATTTATTTATATTATTCTTATAAGTTTAAATTACCATTACAGACAATTTTAGTTTGGATAACACCAGCTTGATAAAATGTTCTTTTAAACCTTTTACCTTAAAGACTTTTATACCTGAAAGATAAGAACACATTTAATCTGTAAAAAACAGTAATGTACCACACTTTTATTGATGTTTTTATATTAACTAAGGTTAACGTTTAAACAAATCTAGAATCTGTAAAGTAGGACAATAGTTTAAAATAACAGTTGCTGTTTAACTACAGATGTAGAAACTTTAATTTTTCCAAGATTACTTGTCTAGGGGATAAAACTTAACACACGATGTAACTTACATTTTTAGAAGTTTCTGTCATTTGAACATATAAATATATCAGAACATTAATATTTGTCTTTAGGGAAAAACCTTGAATAGTTTTAACTATTTGTTTACATATATAACCAGCTTAGATACATATATACCTTTTAATATTTATCTCTTATTTGTAGATATCTATATTATTTAATTAGACCCTTTTGTTTACTTAGATGTATTATAATTATACTTTACCACATAAAGATTTTTTACCTGGAGACGTTTTTTCCTAAATATATTTTTTCATTTAGAACCCTTTAATCATTTTTAATCTATTGATCCTTCTTTTTATTTGTACCTTGAAATAACCCTTATAAATTTTTGAATTTAGATAAATTAATCCATTTTAATAAGATGAGATAGTTTTGTTATTTATAGTACTTTAATTGAAATGCAGTTGAAACCTCTTGACTCCTTGTAAGTAGAATTATACCTGTTGATCTTTTAATTTATTTTAGCATTGTTTTATGATAAAACAAAATAATTTAATTTTTTTTAATTTACCAACTTATGAAAACACCAACATTGTTTAAGTATTTTACCTTATGGAATTTAAGGAGTTAAGAGTACTTATTATTACATATAACAGTTTGCATTTTAACTTTGTAAACCAATTAGATGTCTCTAAAAAACACATCCATGATTAATATGCATTTAGATTTCATTTATGTATCTTTTTTAAAAAACAATTATCTGACAAGTGCAATGAATAGTATTAGTAATCTTTTTTCCTGTTAAAGGAAAATCCTAGATACAATGGATGTCAGATACTTTGTAGACATTAACATTTTAACAGCTATTTAACCACCTAGAAACAAAACTGTGCATTAGTAACCTTAAAGACATTTGCACTTTTATTTTTCCAATTTAAATTCAACCTTTTAAACCATATTAACCGTATTTGGATCCATTTTTTTAAATGTTATTTTATGAGCTCATATGTCAATTTTTTTGTACCAAATATATTTATTGGTGCACCCACACAAAGCAAACAAAAGTCTTGTAGCTTATTTTGTAAAACCTATTAGATTGAGAGTTAACCCTTATAAGTTGGCCTTAGAATAAAGCAGAGTGGAATCAGAAAATCATGTCAAACAAGGCATATTGGATCAAAATCATGAATTTAATAAATATAGCATTTTAAAAGTTTTTCTGACCTTTTGTAATAGGGATTGAACCTAGGGCATTTAACCACTGAGCCACAGTCCCAGATCTTTTTATTTATTTATTTTTTATTTAGAGACAGGTTCTCACCGAGTTGATTAGGGCCTTGCTAACTTGTTGAGGCTGGCCTCCAACATGCAATCTTCCCATCGTAGCATTCTGAACCACTGGGATTCTAGGTATGTGCTGCTGTGCCTGGCCCCTTTAGGAATTTTTACCTAGGTTTTTTTAGAGTTACAAGGATGACCTCTGTATTGAGACACTGTGCTCTTAGGTGATGTGCAAGTATCTTCTCTCATTGTCAGCTGGATCCTTTTCTCTGTTCTTGCTTTCCTTGCTGTGTAAAAGCTCTTGGTTTGATGAAGTTTCATTTGCCCGTTTATGCTTCTGTCCTGTATCATAGTGTCATAGCTAAGGGACCATTTTCTAAAGCAATGTCGTCAAATTTTTCTCTTTTGAGTTTTTTTTTTTTATATTTCACTCTCCAAGTTATTTTTTATTTTTTCATTTTAGATAGAAACATCATAACTTGACCTGCTAATTAGTACAGCATGATATTAGGATCCGTGTCACACTCTGCAGGGATCCAACTAGAATCAAGATGATATGCAGCACTTTAGAAGGATGGGGAGAGGTGGGTACATGGGGCCCGAGGATTTTCCTCTAGGAATTTTACAGATTCAAGTGTCACCATTCAATTTTTGTTTGTTTTAGAGTTTATCTTTGGTATGGTATTGTGTGAGATAGGCTTTTTTTTTATGTCTTCTGCATGTGGATATCAAATGTCCTCAGCTCCATTTGTTAAAGAGATTGTCCTTTCTCTATTATGGATCCACTGGTCAAAGCTGAGCATGCCACAAGCCCTTGGGGCTCACCCTGGCATTGGTCTGTACATTACCTACTGTTTTAGCACCACAGTGTTTTAATTCCTATAGGTTTGTAATTTTTGGATTCTTCAGTTTGTTTTTTGCATTTGTTGTAGTTAGTTACAGTTGACAGTGAAACGCATTGACACATTATATATAAGTGGAATATAATTTACCATCCTTCTTGCTATATAGGATGTGGAATGTGGGGTATGTGCATGTGGGGTAATAATGTCTGACTCCTTCCACTCTCCTTCCCCCCTCTCAACCCCTCCCGCCACTCCCCTCTTTGTAATCCAAAGAATCTCCATCCTCCCCAGTGCCTCCCTTGTGAATTATCATCTGCATATCAAGAGGAGTTTTTCTCATATATTTGTTGATGGGTTATGTTTCTTCCTTTGTGAAGTGTCTGCTGAGTTCATTTGCCCATTTTATTGATTGGCTTTTTTTGGTGTTAAAAGATTTTTGAGTTGTTTATAGATTCTTAAAATCAATGCTCTGAGGGGCATGTGGTAAACAGTTTCTCCCATTCTGTAGGCTCTCTCCATGTGACTGATTGCTTCATTTGCTGAGAGGAAGCTTTTTACTTTGAATTCACCTCATTTATTGATTCTTGTGTGTGTGTGTGTGTGTGTGTGTGTGTGTGTGTGTGTGCGCTTTAGGGGTCTTGTTAAGGAAATCAGCTCCACGGTGGAGGTTTGGGGCTAATTTCTTCTTCCATTAGGTTCAGGGTCTCTGCTTTACTGCTAAAGTCCTTGATTCACTTTGAGTTGAGTTTTGTGTAGGGTAAGAGAGAGAGGTTCAATTTCACTTTGCTGCAGATGAATTTCCTGGTTTCCCAGCACCATTTATTGAAGAGGCTCTTTGCTCCCATGTATTTCTGGTACCTTTGTCTAGTGTGAGAGAACTGTGTCTATGTGGGTTTCTCTGTGTCTTCTATCCTGTTTTGTTGGTCTGTCTGTCTGTCTTCATGCCACAACCATGCCATTTTTGTTACTGTAGCACTGTGGTGTGATTCAGGGATGGGTATTATGATGCCTACTTTGACCCCATTATTGGTGAGGATTGCTTTTGCTGTTCAGGGCCTCTTATTTTGCCAAATGAATTTCATGACATCTTGTTCTAGTTCTATGCAGAACAGCATTGGGGTTTCAATAGGAATTTCATTCAATCTGTACAGTGCTTTTGGCAGTAGGGCCATTGTCACAATAACCCAAGATTAATTCTGCCCACCCAAGAACGTGGGAGATGCCTTGATCTTCAATGGCCTTCCTCAGTTTCTCTTCTTACTGTTCTGTTGTTTGACTGTGGAGGTATCTCACCTCTTTGGTTGAATTAATTTGCAAATATTTTATTTTTCTTTCTGAGGCTATTGTGATTGGGGTAGTTTCCCCAACTTCTATTTTAGAGGATTTTTCAGAGATCTGTGGGAACACATTTGATTTATGGGTCTTCAGTTTATATCATGCCATTTTACTGAATTCACTTATGAGTTCTAGAAGATTTCCAGTGAAAATTTTTGATCTTCCAGATATAGAATCATATTATCAGAAAATAGTGATCGTTTGAGTTCTTCTTTTCCCATTTGTATCTCTTTAGTTTCCTTCTCTCTAACTGCTCTGGCTAGCAGTTAGACGTGGAATTGAAATGGTGAAAAAGGGCATCCCTGTGGGGCTCTAGGTTTTAGAGGGAATGCTTTGAATTTTTCTCCATCTGAAATGATGCTGGCCATGGGTTTGGCATAGATGGCTCTAACAGAGTCGAGGTATGTACTTACCATCCCTAGTTTTCCTAATGTTTTGAGCATGGATTGTGTTAAATGCTTTTTCTGCATCTATCAAGATAATCATATGACTCTTATCTTCAAGTTCATTTGTATGATAAATTATGTTTATTGATTTCCATGTGTTAAACCAACCTTGCATCCCTGGGAGAAACCCCACTTGATCATGGTGCACTATCTTTTAAACATATTTTTGTATGCTATATGCCAGAATTTTTTTTTAAAAAAAAATATTTTTCTTTGGTTGTACATAGCCACAATGACTTTATTTTTATTCATTTTTTTCTGTGGTGCTGAGGATCAAACTCAGTGCCTCACACATGGCAGGGGAGTGAGTGCTCTACCACTGAACCACAGCCCCAGCCCCTATTTGCCAGAATTTTATTGAGAATTTTTTTATCTGTGTTCATCAGGAATATTGGTGGGAAATATTTTTTCCTTGTATCTGTTGTCTGGTTTTGGAATCAGGGTGATACTAGCTTCATAGAATGAGTTTGGAAGTGTTCCTCTTTTTCTATTTCATATAATAATTTGAGAAAATCAGTGTTAGTTCTGCTTTGAAGGTCTCATAGACCTTGGTTGACAGTCTCTCTAGTCCTGGGCTTTTCTAGGTTGTAGGCTTTTCATGGCATCTTGCATTTCATTACTTTAACCTGATGGGTTTAAACCATGTATGTCCTCCAGGTTCAGTTTGGGGAGGTCACATGTCTCTAGTAATTGGTCAATGTCTTCACAATTTTGCATATTATTGGAGTATAAACTTTCAAAACAGTTTCTCATTATTTTCTGTATTTCACTAGTGTCCAGCATGATATTTCCTTTTGCATAATTAATTTTAGTAATTTTCTCCCTCATTCTCCTTGTGGGTAATGGTTTCTCAATGTCATGTATTTTTTCAAAGAACCAAATTTTTATTTTGTCAATTTTATTTGTTTTCAAATTGATTGATTTCTTAAAATTCCATAATGATGTGTGGTGTCTGCCATATTTCCTTAGGCATAGTTGTCATCTACCTATTGTTGAATTGTCTTTTAATATATTTTATTAATTTAAAAATAATTTATTAAGATGAAACTGATAAGAATAAAGCAACATATTTAATTATCAGTTTGTTAGGTCTGCCACATACATACACCCATGGAACCATGACCACAATAAGGACTGTGAAGACTAATTCTGTCTCGAAGGTTCCTGGAGCCTCTTGATGATTCCTCCCTTTCCACCCTTCTCTGTCCAGAAATGACCCTGGACTGGAGTTTATTTGCAAAGACTGATCAGTCCATCAGAGCCCTGGTTTGCATGGTGGGTGTGACCCTGGGACAATCAGTTTGGTTTCCAGCCCTTATTTGTTCTCCATAAAGTCAGGATTCCTCCTATAGGACCCAAGACCACTGGGAAAATTAGGATCAAGGTTTAGGAAGAAGCTAGAGCCACATGTGACTCGGCAGAGTAGCTTCTCAGTTCCTGAAAGCCGGTATTCCTAACAACTCTGAGTTGGTGGTCCAGAGTACGGTTGGGGTCTGCAGCGCCACAGTGCCTTCCTGTCACCAGAGTTTATACCTGCCATCATTGAGCAGGATCCCAGCATTTTCAGGTTTTTTTGGGGGGTTTGTTTTTAAATGAGATTCATTTCTCCTAATAGTGTCCATTTGAAAATCAGATCTAGTGATATTTGAAATGGTGCAGTGTTATTACAACCTTTCCTGGTTCCCTAGCTTTTAATAACCACCAAAGGAAACCAGGTGTCCCTCAGGCATACAGTCAATCTCCTGCCCTCCCAGGACTTGGTCACCAACTTCTGCTCTGTGACTCTGGGTTTTCCATATTCTGCATAATTCCTAAGAGTGGAGTATACATATATCCATGATTTAAAAAAAATATTGATTTTTTTAAATACACGACAATGGAATGCATTACAATTCTCATTACACATATATAGCACAATTTTTTAAATACAGAAAAAGTGTGTTGACACCAATTTATGTCTTCATATGTGGACTTTGGATGATGATGTCCATCACATTACCCCATCCTTGCTAATCTCCTGTCCCATCCTCTCCCTCCCGTCTGACCTATCTAGACTCTATCTATTTCTCCCATGCTCCCCCTCCCTACAACACTATGAGTCAGCCTCCTTATATGAGAGAAAAAGTTCATCATTTGAGTTTTTTTTTTTTTTTTTGCAATTGGCTAACTTCCCTTAGCATTATTTTCTATATACACAATGGAATTTTACTCAGCAATCTGTGATGTTTTTGTCTGTTTTTTTAGCTGAATACTTTTGTAATTCATCCATATTGTTGCATGTATCATTTCTCTTTATGGCAGAGTGATATTCTATATCTATAAATTATATATATATATATATATATATATATATATATATATATATATATATGCTTACATGTTTGTGTATATGGATATATAGTGTGCCTGTTCATACACACATCTCTAGCCCCACTGCATTTGTTTATTTTTTTTTCTTTTTCCTGTAGTTGCTGTGGATTGAACCCATGGCCTGGACCATGCTACACAATATCTATTCTTTTCTTGATGGACATTTAGGGTTATGGCACTGCCTGATTGATAGCCATATGCTAGTCTTCTTTTTAAAATAGTATATATTCAGACAGAATAAGGAAAAATGTGGCTCTAATAGAACTTCTTTAAAAGAAGTTTTCATGAAGCAAAAGAAAGAAAATAAGATGAGACTGTAAAATTCCGTGGATGTACCTAAAGACACTGATGCAGATATCAAGTAAAACCATACATAAGGTCATTTTTAGTCACATAGATAACCTTACCAGACAGTAAATCTGGTGTACTTGCTGAAATCATTTCAGAAAGAAGTTTGTGTGGATAGAGGGATTTGTAAGCGAGAGTGGAGGAGCTGCGTCTTGTCAGTATCAGAGCTTTGTTCCTTCACTGGGCTCCTTTGATGTTCAGGATTTGCTTGTCCGCCCTGAGCAGTACCAGGGGACTGAGCATGCCATAACCGCTGGTCACTGTATTGTGGATGCTCCAGAGCATGGGGACATTTCTCCTCATCCCGCTGATGAGCAGGGAGAGTGCAGAGTCTGCACAGTACAGGGTGGCAAAGCAGTCTAGCAGTTGCAGGTCGCTGGGAGTGGCCCTGTGCTCAGGGGAGGTCTGGGGGGCCAGCCTAAAGTCGTGGAGGGACAGGAAGCGCTGCTAATGTCTGTGCAGAAGGGTGGCCATATACCCACTGGACAGGCCATGAGGCCCTCGAAGAAGATGTCTCTGAGCATTATCAGGAAGAGGAAAACACCCCTGTACCTCAGCAGGAAAGAGCAGTGGCTGTTGACAAAGAGAAGACCTGGCTGCCTGGCACTTGGGGTGGCCACCCTGCAGAGCAGCTGGTCGCTGATAATGGCCATGGTGAGGACCCACAGGAACAGACATGCCCCCAGGATGGGGTTTGCAGATTTGACTTTGAAGTCGGCCAGCAAGGAGCCACTGGCGCTGATGGTGAGGGCCTGGAGCACACTCAGGACACAGGTGGTGCCGAGGGACAGTTCCCTCATGACTTTGTGCAGGAATACCAGCATTTTGCATTTGACGTCACTTGAAATGTCCTGCACTACCCAGATGTCTGTAGATACTAAAAGGGCCACAATGAGGAGTAGGACAATGTGTGCCAGAGCCAGGTGGGTGATGGGGAGGTCCCTGAGCCTGGGTTTGTGGCCCTTGAGGATGGCGGCCAGGCGGAGACAGAGCAGACAGGTGTTGGCTGAGATCCCGGCCCCACCCTGCAGGTAAAAGGCCCTTCTTGAGACCCTGAGTCTGGAATCTCGGTCCATCTTCATGGGGATGTTGAAGCAAATGCCATGTTTCTGCAGAGAGAACCAGAAGTGTTTGACAGCAGCAGAATTTTGTCATCATGTCACATTTTACAGTTACTAGAATCATCATTTACTCAAAAAACATTCTTTGGAAGTAGAATAGCCTCATATTTCCACTATCATTGTAAATTCAAGGGATGGTGTGTGGCTCGGGGGCAGAATGATGGTCATCCTGCAAGAAACCTGGTCCACCCTAACACAGACCAAGGAGAAAATCAATTAAAAATAATTAACTAAATTTAGCTTGTGCACCACTCCTTGAGATCAATGATTTTGTAGAAGCCCCTAACCTCAGGGAGGTGGTGATGCCTTCCCCTCTATTTGGTGGACCTACTGCATTTTCCTTTAGATTATAAATTCCATCACCCCCTTTTAATCTCTTCCTTCCAAGTTTCTAAGATGTGGTCCTGTTTGTCCTGGGAACAGCATCTCTGAAACACTGCTACTACGGAGACATTGCCCAGGGAAAGTTGTAGACCCCCCAGATTGGAGTTGGAAATGGATCCTCTAGGAGGAAAACTTCTCCTGCTCTCTCTTTATAGAGTGTACAATTGGGAAGAATTGTGTACTTATATGTACTGCCCCTCCATAGCATCCTCTAATCCAGTCACCGTCACTTACCATCAGGGTCAGCCATGTAGCCTCATGTGAAACATTTCAACTCTGTTTGCATCCTGAGTCAAAGAGGGGGAAGGTTTTGTGCCCTGGCCCTTTTGGTGTGAGCCAAATTGGTGAGAGTCCTGTGACAGGTGAAGCTAATATCCTTGTGTTGGCGTTGGGCTGATTCCTACCCAAGGTGTGTGTATGTGTTTTGTAAAGTAGGATCAGGAGATGTGGAAACAGGAGTAGTGCTGTCACTCACCTCTTGCTGACATTAGCTGGAGATCCAGCCCAGGGTCATTTATAGAAATCAACAAAGGGGACATTTTTTCAGGAAGAGAACTGGTGCCTGGACACAGGGGTGCCTTACCTCTGAGCAACATCCTCAACCCCCAGCCCTTTTTATTTGTTTTTTAATATGGGGACAGTTTTTCACTGAGGATCTTAGGACCTCACTAAGTTTTTGAGGCTGGACTTGAACTTGGCATCCTCCTGTCTGAGACTCCCAAGTTCCTGGATCTGTGGTCACATGTATGCCTGGTGCAAGGAGAGTTTAGCCAACAGTTTACCTGTTTGCTTGCCTCTCCTCGAATAAAAGAAGAGGTCTCATACACACTCTTTGTAAATTCAATAAAACTTTCAATTTCAAGGGAAATTAATCATTTCAAAACTAAGTTCCAGGCACTGGTAACAGGATCAATAAAATTCACCCATTACATTCTAGTTGGCCTGTTCCTCCAAGGAGGAATAGGGAGTGTCTGCAATGAGCAAGGTGAAGTCGAGCTGCATGTTTTCCATTTGAATTGTTCCTGTTTGGAAAATGCTGGAACATTCCTTAGCTCAAAAATCTCTAGATGCATATTCATTCAGACCCCAAAGGACACCTGAGTGCTGGGAGCAGACCCCTGAGCCATTGAGTGTCCTTCAGGGACTCTGCCCTTGTTTCCCGAGCTTCTGCAATTCTGCTTCCAATGCCTGCATCCAGACATTTGGGAACAAGATGGAAAAGATCTCTATTATTGTCTAATTGCCATTTAGTGTCCTTTAAAATTACATGGATTCATGAAGGTTATTATCCATAATTTACCTTGATGAATGTGCAAATGTAAATTCTGTGATCATTCAGTGACTGGATAGAAACTGTTCTTGGACTATATTTTTATGAAGATCATTTTCATTTCCAAACATCATTAATCAAGATTAGCATGGCAAGAACACACACACACACACACACACCAAAAAAAAAAAAAAACTTTAGAAAATGAAATGTATCTCATGGAAGATAAAATAAGCTTCCTGTAGATTACTGTAAGCTGCTCTTTTTTTGCCACAGAAACTTCAGTGAAATTATAGTAAAGATGTGGTTTATTTCCAGAGGCACCAGTAAATCTAACAGAAGCAGAATATGTCTTACTCTTTCAGAAATCACACGTTTGCAAAAATTCTTGTCTATAATTCTCTGTGCTGTCTCAGGGATTTAGTAAAAAATAAAGCTAACAGATCCGCCGGGAGAGGGCAAGGACTCTAGCAATTTTTAGAAATCGTGGAACAATTTATTTATTCTAGTATTTTTAATGTATTTTTATAGTTATAGATGGACACAAAACATTTATTTTTATATGGTGCTGAGGATGGAGCCCAGTGCCTCACATGTGCCAGGCGAGCGAGTGCCCTGCACCTGGGCCCTGGCCCCTGCCCCTGAGCCCCAGCCCCATTTTATTGCGTTTTTAAATCTATTTTTATCCCTGGAATGGACATATATATAAATTTACATGAAAGAATTGCATTTTCTAGAAAATTCTGGGGTTAAATTATTCCTTCTCTCCATGGTTTGCATTAGTAAAGACTCTAAATCTAAACATAAGCTCAGTGAACCTCAGAGTTTCAGAAACACAATAGGTGTCAAGGAACAGTGTTTCCAACATGAGGAGGTCCTAAATGTCATCAGATTAATGTCCCTGGGCTCTGCGTTCTAATACCAATACAGAGAGATCAGCTGTGAAAGCATTGTATATTTTATTTGGTAATGAAATTCATTCTATTTGTCTATCTCTATACATCCTTAGGGTTTCCATTTTTAATTTTGTAAAGTATTTTAATTGGTAGCAAACTATTGAATCACATATCTTTTTACTTTTTTGGGTATTGTTTTTTACTGATTATTTTTAGTTATTTATAACATTAGGATTAAGTTTGACAGAATCGCCAAAGCATGAAATACAGTTTGTTCTAATTCAGTCCCCAGCATTCCCTCTCACCTCCCTTCTCTTAACTCTATGTATCCCTCTGAAATTTATTTATGGAATTTGTAAATATGTATTTTTTTAGTTGAAGGTGGATATGTCCCTTTATTTTTAAGTGGTGCTGAGGTTGGAACCCATTCCTCACCCATGCTAGGTGAGTGTTCTGCTCCTGAGCCCCAGCCCCAGCCCTCTTCCCTTTTTTCTTTGAGGACATTTTCAAAAGGCATGAACATTGTCTAAATTTAAAATAACAACTATGTGATAGTGAAGAAGAAATAATTAATCATTCACATGTAGTGAACTTGGGTACATTTAAAACAATTAAATTTTGTCAACTTTTTGTAAGTTTCTATTATGACTAATATTAGATAGGATTTTTAGTTTGCATGTCTGAGCTTTTGAGTCAAAATTATAGGTTTTGAAACACTTTACGTTCTAGAGATTATTGTAGAGCTAGATCTATTGATCTCCTGAATTATTAGACCTTGTGCACACTTATACTAATTTACTCATGAACAATAATACTGGTAATATTATAAATCATACTAATACTATGAAATAAAGCTGATGCCATAACATTTCAAGTAAATAGCAATTCTATAAGTACATGGGTTTCAGTTATAATGTGGCAAGAGTCGGACTCCAAAATGCCTTCCTGCAGCATCTCCCTGCCTCCCCTGCCTCTTGTGCATTCAGATATGGAGCTGAGCCTCCAGGAGGAGGTTATATGGGACCAAGGGCCTGAGCTCACCCCTCAGTTGACTGGTAAACTTGGTGTTCTGCTGAAGCCTGACAGGACCTGTATTGCACTAGACAGGGATTGTGTCCCCAAAGGCAAGGCCAATTCCTTTCCTGTCCTCAGACAATGGTAAACAAGAAGGGTCTGGAGGGAAATTTCTTGAGTGAATCTGTCATCGTCCAAGGTCAGAGAAGCCTGGGTTGCTTTCTCAGTTCCAATCATAACGAACCAACCTCAGGCCTCTCACATTGAGGCACAGGGTAAGTGTGGCTTGAGATAAAATATCAACCTATGTGATGTGACCTGTGGATGGCAATACAGGGAGGGAGTGTGTCTCAGGACTGCTGAATGACAGCAGCTCCGAGCAGTGACGCCCACTCCCAATGCATATGCTTCCCAACCACCTTTGATGGAGACATTGGTCCTGAGAGAAAATTGTTGAGAGTAAATTGGCTCACTTCAAAAATAGCCCACTGACTTCTGTATTCCAATCCATCTGTCTTGGAACCTGTGGATTCTTCTTCCTTCCTTTTCTTGCCTGCCTGCCTGCCTCCCTCCCTCCAATCTCTCTCTCTCTCTCTCTCTCTCTCTCTCTCTCTCTATATATATATATATATATATATATATATATATATATATATATAATCATGTTTTCTTTATTCATCTCTTGAAGGCCACCCAGGTTGGTTTCATAGCTTAGCTATTGTGACTTGAGCTTCTGTAAACATGAATGTGGCTGTGTCAATAAAGTATAGTGACTTGAAGTCCTGTAGGTATAAGTGGCTCAAATCATGCTTCCATTCTCCTTTTTCTAAAGAATCTCCATACTGCTTTTCATAGTGGCTGCACAAATTTGCACTCTCACCAGCAGCGTATGAATGAATCTCTTTCTGCAATCCTCCTCAACCTTTATTGTTACTTGCATTCTTGGTAATTACCACACTGAATGGAGTCAGGTGGAATCTCAGTGTGGATTTTTTTTTTTTTTTTTGGTAGGGATGGGTACTCGGAATTTAACATGAAGGCACTTGACCACTGGGCCACATACCCAGCCCTATTCTGTATTTTATTTAGAGACAGAGTCTCACTGAGCTGCTTAATTACTCACTTTTGCTGAAGCTGGCTTTGAACTCACAATTCTCCTGCCTCAGGCTCTAGAACCGCTGGGATGATAGGTGTGCACCACTGCACCCAACCTCAGTGTGGTCTTAATTTGCAGTTCTCTGATTGCTAGATGTTGAACCTTTTCTCATAAATTTGTTGACCATTCCTTTTATTTTGGGGGGAAGTACATGTTCAGTTCCTTTGCCCATTTATTGACTTTTTTGGTGTATTTGAGTTCTTGGTATATCCTGGAAATTAATGATCAGGTGGCAAAGATTTTCTTCCATCTGTAGGCTCTTCATGTTCGTGATTGTTTCTTTTCATTTGAAGAAGATTTTTAGTTTTATTTCATCCCATTTATAGATTCTGGACTGTATCCTTGAACTTTAGGAGTCTTGTTGAGGAAGATGGTTTCTAAGGTTACATGATTGAGAGCTAGGCCTACATTTCCTTCTAGCAGGAGCAGGGTGTCTGGTCTGCTGCCCAATTCTTGATCCACATTGAGTTTGGTTTTTGTGCAAGGTGAGAGTTAGTGTTTCAGTTTCATTTGCTACATATGACTTTCTATTTTTCCTAAAATAATTTCCTGAAGAGGCTATATTTTATCCAATATATGTTTATGGCATCTCTGTCTAGTACAACTGTACTTAAATGGATTTGTTTCTGTGACTTCTAATCTGTTTCTTGGTCTGCATGTCTGCTTTTGTGCCAGTACTATGCTGTCTTGGTTACCATAGCTCTGTAGAATGATTTAAAGACCAAATCGTGATGCCTCTTCTCTCCTTGTTAATGATTGATTTTTGATATTCTATGTTTCCAAAGAAGTTTTATGATAGCTTTGTATTTCTATTAAAAGTGGCAATTGTAAGGAAATTGTAAGGAATTGTAAGAAATCTGTACCGTGCTTTTGGTAGGTATGACCTAATTAATTCTGTCTATGGAAAAACTTGGTGTTTCTCTCTAGCTTCTGAGGTCTTCAATTTCTTTCCTTAGTATTCTCTAGTATTTATTGTAGAAATCTCACCTGTTTTGTCCGACTGATTTCCAAGTATTTTAGTTTTGAGATTATATATATGTATGTATATATATATATATATATATATATATGTGTGTGTGTGTGTGTGTGTTTGTGTGTGTGTGTGTGTGTGTTTGTGTGTGTGTGTGTGTGTGTGTGTGTATGTGTGTGTGTGTGTAATTTGGACATAATACCTTTATTTTTTATTTATATATATTTTTTGTTGCCTGAGGATCAAAACTAGCACCTTGTTCTTGCAAGGGAAGTGCTCTATCCCTGAGCCCCAGGCCCAGCCTTTTTGAGGTTGTTGTGAGTGGGATAGTTTTCTGTCTCCTTCAGCTGATACCTCATTGGTGTAAAGGAGCACAGTTGATTCATGGTGTTGATTTTATATCCTGTTACTTTGCTCAATTTATCAATGAGTTCTAGAAGTGTAGTTTTTGGGGTCTTCTAATGATAGAATGTGTCAAGAGAAAATAGGGATATTTTCAGTTGTTATTTGTATTTTTTAATTTCTTTTTATCTGAATTCCCTGGCTAGGATTTTAAAAGAACCATGTTGACTTGAGGTGGTGAAAGACGGCTTCCCTGTCTTGTTCCTATTGAAGAGAGACTGATTTCAGTTTTATCCATTGAGAATGATGTTGGCTTGGGGTGTAGCATATATACCTTTTCCCATGTTGAGTTTTATTCCTGCTATCCAGAATTTTCTAGTGATTACAGCAGGAATGGATGCTGTGTCTTGTCAAATGCTTTTTCTGCACATATTAAAATAATGATGGGTTTTGTCTTTAAGTCTGTCCATGGGATGAATCATATTCATTCATTTCCAGATGCTGAACTAACCTGCCACCCCTGGGATGAATTCCAGTTGATCATGGTTTATTATCATTTTAAGGTTTTGTATGTGAAAGGCCAGTCTTTTTAACTTTATTTGTTTTAGTTAATTTTACAGGCACTTTGACACATTGTACACAGACAGAGCACTGCTGAGAGCCATTACCAAGTAGGAATGACGCATCATAATCCTTGCCAGTGTACCCCATGTTAAATGGACTTGCCTTGGAAATTTGCTGCGACCTTGCTTGTGTGTTTGAAAAAGGTGACCCTGCTCAATGACCACGGTGGATCCAAGATTAGGGTGTATCCTGCAGGAATTATCCCCGTCCTTGGGTTTAGGGCATGACAATAGGAGTTTTAGAGAAGTTGGAGGTTGAAGATTATTCCTGCTGGGAGTAGGGCGTGCCTGCTGCCTGAGTTCCCGCTGAGTTCTCCTGGAGAGAAAGTATTTAGGACGTAAATTGTGCAGGGGGGGGGGATTTTGATTGCCCCTGTACCTGCGTGGAGGTGGTATGAGATCGGGAATAAGGAATTGCTGTTTGAACCTACAAAGCTGTGTGGTGGCTCGTGATTCCGTGCCAAGCCGAGACACTGGCATTTGGCATTTGGTGGTTCGTACGCGGAACGTCTGAAACTTGGAGGTGAGTAAATTGCTCTCCCCTGAGGGTAGGTGAGAGAATAGGTGACCATTTCAAAAAACAATGTATTCTTGTTTTATTTCGTTTTTGTTTCAAGTTGCCTGTCCCTAGAAATTTCTCAGGCAAACTGGGAAAAATGGTTGGCTAAAGGTTTGAAGTTTGTTAGCCCCAAGAAAGAGAAAATTGATACAGCAAATTTTTATTCAGTTTTTGTTTAATTCAGTTGTGGTTTTGTTTTTTATTATCTTATTGGGTTGTGTTATCTTTATAGAAGATTAGAAATTAGTAAAAAAGAAACCGAAAAGGTGTTAAGTAAATTGTTAGAGATTCAGACCATGGAGAAAGACATTTTAGATCAAGCAAAAGAGAAGGTCTCTCGAGCTAGTCAGAGAGAGGAAGAAAATTTAAAGGAAAAGGGGTTATTAGGAAAAAGGCCACAATAAAAGGCTGTTACTAACTCCGTTTTATTACCAGAGGTCGTAATTCAACCAACAGCCCCACCGATGGAGACAGCTGAGTGGCCCTCAAACCCCGTAGTTGATAAGTGGGATCCTGAGACAGGACCTCAAAGATTAGCATGCCCTGTATTTGAACAGGTAGGAGGGTAGCGAATTCACCATGCTTTAGAATTTAAAACAGTGAAGCAGTTAAAGGAGGCTGTAACAACCTATGGTCCTCAAGCCTCCTTCACGGTAAGCATGGTGGAGTCCATTACTAACTTGGACATGAGGCCAGCAGATTGGGCTAGCATGTGTAAATCTGTGCTAAATGGAGGACAATATTTGTTATGGAAGGTTGCCAATGAGGAATTTTGCATGGAGACAGCTAGGTGAAATGCAGCAGCCAGTTACCCTCAAAGAAATCTTGAGATTTTGTTAGGAAAGGGACCTTATGAGGGCCAGCAGCAACAAATTGAATATGATCCTGCTATATATGCACAGATTGCTGCAGACGCAGTTAGGGCATGGAAGACTTTACAAGGACATGGAGATTTACAAGGTCAGCTATCTAAGGTAATACAGAGACCTAATGAACCTTACGCTGACTTTGTAGATAGGCTTATTCAAACGGCTTCCAAAATTTTTGGTGACACAGAACAAGCAATGCCATTAATAATCAACTGGCTTATGACCAAGCAAATCGTTGCTGCAGAGAGGTTATTAGACCATGGAGACAAGAAGATTTAAACACATATATTAAATTATGTAGAGATGTTAATGAACAAGAGCAAGTCTTGGCAGCTGCAGTACAACAGGCTTTAGATGCCAGGCCAGAAACATGCTATAATTGTGAACAAACAGGACATTTTAAAAGGAGTTGCCCCATAAGAGGAGGGTTTAACAAAACTAGAAATCAAAGGAATAGAATACCGGGTATTTTCCCACGATGCCGTAGAGGGAGACATTGGGCTAATGAATGCCGTTCTCAAACCACCATAGAAGGTACTCCCTTATCAAAAAACGGCAAGGATCAGGTATTTACCCATGATATCATGGAGAAAGGCATCAGGCTTCATTGCCAAAAAAAGGTCTGGGGGGCCCAATGCTCCGGGGCCCACAACCACAAATATAAGGGGCAGTGGAGGAACCCAGCAACACCATCAGGGTGGTTCCCAGGACACATGGTCCATTAAATCCCTCATCAGACAAACCCGAGGGAGCGCAGGGTTGGACATCTGCACCTCTGCCAGAGCAGTATTAACTCAAGAAATGGGAGTTCAAATCATTCCTAAAGGAGTAAAAGGACCTCTTCCCCAAGGAACAGTAGGCTTATTATTGGGATGTAGTTCATCTACATTAAAAGGACTTATGATAAGTCCTGGGATAAATTATCCCAATTATGTAGGTGAAATAAAAATTATAGCTAGTTCTCCAGGAGGTATATCAGTAATTTCACATGGAGATAGAATAGCACAGTTGTTAATAATACCAAGCCTACATAATAAGTTCTCTAGTCTTAATGTAGAAAGAGGTTCCAAGGGATTAGGCTCCACAGGTGTAGATTGAGCTATGTTGTCTTTAAATTTAGATTCTGGCCCAATGCTAAAACTAAATATTCAGGGTCATGAGTTTAATAGACTGCTGGACACAGGTGCTGAACTTAGCATCATATCTCTTCAAGAATGGCCAAAACATTGGCCATTACAACAAGCCACTCAAATGTTTCGAGGCCTAGGAGTGGCAACTAATCCCCATAGAAGTGCTATGGTATTAGATTGGAAGGATCCTGAAAAATGTGAAGGAACTATACAGCCATATGTTTTGGATCACCTTCCTATTAATTTACGGGGACGAGATGTCCTAGATCAACTAGGTTTGATGTTAACAAATAACATCAATCCTAATGCACCCACTACTAGGGCTAGACAAGGTATCAGGAAAGAAAAAAGATTAGGAAAACAAGAACAAGGTATAACATCACCAATTCAAATAGATCAAGGAACAGACAGACATGGGTTGGATTTTCAGAAAGGGCCACCGAGACAATCAAAATTACTTGGAAATCAGAAAGACCAGTGTGGGTTCCTCAGTGGCCCCTGACTAAAGAAAAGATACAAGTAGCCCATGATCTGGTCAAACAACAATTAGTGGAAGGACATTTACAACCTTCCGTATCTCCCCATAATACTCCCATTTTTGTCATCAAAAAGAAATCGGGTAAATGGAGATTATTACAAGATTTAAGAGCAATTAATAATGAGATGGTTATTATGGGGCCATGCTCAATCAGGGATTCCTCAATTGTCTGCTTTACCAAAAACGTGGCATGTTTTAGCTATAGACATTAAAGATTGCTTTTTTTCGATTCCAATTCATCCCGAGGATAGTACACTTTTTGCATTTACTATCCCTGCATTAAATCATGAAGGTTCTGATGAGAGATATGAATGGAAAGTACTCCCTCAAGGAATGGCTAACAGTCCAACTATGTGTCAAATCTATGTTAATAAAGCAATCCAGCCACTTAGAAATCAAAATCCTAAACTAAAAATATTTCACTATATGGATGATGTATTATTAGCACATAAAGATAAAAACACATTGCTGGAATGTTATGCCACACTTACAAAATTGTTAAAAATTATAATCTAGAGATAGGGATAGATAAAGTACAATTAAATTTTCCAATTAATTATTTAGAAGTTCTATTATCCTCAACCATGGTCCGTCCACCTAAAATTCAAATACGAGTATATCAACTCAAATCACTTAACGACTTTCAAAAGTTGTTGGGAGATATAAATTGGATAAGGCCTTATCTAGGCATACTAACAGGAGAGTTGGGACCTTTATTTGATATTCTAAAAGGTCCATCAGATCCAAATTCACCCCGAATGTTAACTCCTAAAGCTAGAAAGGCATTAAAAATTATTGAAACATATATGGAAAATATGCATCTAGATAGAATTTATATAAGTTTGCCTTTATTATTTATTGTACTACCATCAAAAATTATTCCTACAGGAGTATTTTGGCAGGAAGGTCCATTATTGTGGATACATTTATCTTATTCTCCTAACACTATTCTTACTAGGTATCCTGAGGCTGTAGGATAATTAATACTCAAAGGAATAAGAGCAGCAAAGGGAGTGTTTGGAATTTCTCCCAATAAAATTATTACTTTATATACTATGGAGCAAATTGATGAGTTAGCTAATGAGTTAAATAAATGGGCAATAATCATGTGTAAATCAAATGTTTCATTTGATAATCATTTACCATCTAATCCTTTGTTGTCTTTTTGGTCTAAGCATCCTGTAGTTTTTCCTAAAATGACAAGAAAAACACCTATCATGAATGCTCCAAATATATTAACTGATTGATCTAATAATGGTACTGTTGCAGTAGTTACCCCTGATCAAAGTTTTACATTTTTAGTTCCCAAACAATCAGCTCAAAAGGTAGAGCTTAATGCAGTTTTACAAGCTTTTGTGATGTTCAAAGATTATGTATATAATTTATTTTCTGATAGTATATACTCAATGCTATAATGTCCCTTGAAGATGCTGGTAGGATTTCTCCTTCCTCTACTGTTTTCTCTTTGTTTTCCACTATACAAAGTCTAATCTGGGATAGAAAAGATCCATTCTTAATAGGACATATCAGGGCACATATAGGATTGCCTGAAGCCCTTAGTTTGGGCAATTATTTAGCAGATAAAACTACACATGATATACATATTTTTTTCTACTGTAGAAGAAGCTACAAATTTTCATAAAAGGTTTCATGTTAATGCTAATACTTTACAAAAGTGTTTTAAAATAACTAAGGAACAAGCCAGGCATATAATAAAACAATGTCAAAATTGTGTGACCTTTTTACAACAAGTTAATCTTGGAGTCAATCCTAGAGGACTGATACCTAACCATATTTGGCAGATGGACATCACACACTTGCCAGAATTTGGAAAATTAAAATATTTACATGTTACAGTTGATACTTCTTCCGGATTTTTGATGGGATCCCTTCATGCCGGAGAAAAAGCTAAAGATGTTATAGCTAATTGCTTACAAAATTTTGCCACTGTGGGTGTTCCTAAAGAGTTAAAAACTGATAATGGTCCTGGTTACACTTCTAACTCTTTTAAACAATTTTGCTCATCATTTGGTATTACTTATATAACAGGAATCCCATACAATCCACAGGGACAAGGCATAGTTGAAAGAGCTCTTCAAACTATTAAAACGTACTTATTAAAGCAAAAAGAGGGAATTGGAAAGGGGTATATATCCCCCAAAGATAAACTGAAAATAACCCTTTTTACTCTAAACTTTCTAAATTTGGATTCATCAGGACTTAGTGCTGCAGAAAGACATATGTATCCGAAAAATGTACATAAGCCTAAGGTACTTTGGAAAGATATTCTAACAGGACAATGGAAAGGTCCTGATCCAGTTATTGTCTGGAGTCGGGGTTCCATTTGTGTGTTCCCACAGGGAGAACAGCAGCCGATTTGGATTCTAGAGAGGTTAACCAAAACAATTTCTACAGAAAAAGAAGATGATTTGACTGAAATCCATAACAGCTGATATCCAGAGCTCCAGCTTGGCTATTCTTACATTTACGACAGTGATTAACCACTGTGCCTTTTTTCAATATCTATTTTATTATTGCATTTTTTCCACATCATAAAGTTCTATTATATTTTTTGAGCTCATACAAACCTAGGTAAATGTTTTTCTGATCAGTTTTATTTTTTGACTGTGTTTTATTTTTTGACTGTTGAGTTTTTAAACATTGCAATGGAGATTTCACCTAGGTATAGCTACAAGGCCTTTACTTACTATTGTCTTATGTGTTGTATGTTATGTGTGCACTGTTTTGTGTTGCATGTCAGTATGTGTGTATGTCCATGTTTTTATATGAAGAGCGCTCATGAAAAAATGGATCCGAATTTTTTTTTAATCACGTGATTTAAGTGGTTTAATCTAAATTAGGTAAACAACTGTTAATGATTGTTTTCAAAGGTGGTTAACAGATCTGTTTTCTTACTATTGTTTTTGAAGGTGATTAACAGATCTGTTTGTTTACTTTCACTTTTCCTTTTCATTATATTTAATAATTCTGTTCAGGATAATGTCTCTTTAACATCATTGCCAGAATTCCCATCTCCATCCCAGTGCCAGTGAAGACTAAGAGAACCAAACTACAGCTTCTATGATAGCTATCACAGTAAACTGTATAAATGGATGCATCAATGAATATAACTCAACAAGTAATGCTCAATCAAGGACTTGATTTACTTTGGGAGGAAATGGACATATTGATAGACTCTTCCACTTTGATCTGCCTGCAGAACTTGCCTGGACTATATATCAGTTGCATGCATTGTGAACTATCGTCTGGTGCAGCGAATTGTGGTACTGCTGGTATATTTTTGCTGATGGTGTCACCAGTGATGAAATTTCCTTGCCAGTGCACCCCATGTTAATTGTGGTAGTGCTGGCATCTTTGCTGATGGTGTCACCAGTGATGCAATTTTTCCAAAGGAGCCGTCAATTAGTTTGGTGTCGTGTCATTTCTGTATCTTCCTCCCTTCTACTAGTGATGGTCTAAAATTTGGGGGCCAACAGAGGTGAGGCAAGAACCTCACCCCCCCACTGGCACCAAGGTTAAATTTGGGGGCCAACAGAGGTGAGGCAAGAACCTCATCCTCCCACTGGTGCTTAGGCCTATCTACAAGCATGGCTGAATGCTGGACCGGTAGTCAGTGACGGGTTGATCTGATTGCAGTGGATTCAACCTAAGACAGGAAACTGACGTCTAAAGGTCAGTTCTCCCATGACGGGTAAGAACCATATGTTGAATTGGACAACCTACCAGGCACGGTCCTTAAGCCACATTGCTTGTTGTTTAATTAATCAGAAGGGGGGAGATGCTGAGAGCCATTACCAAGTAGGAATGACGCATTGTAATCCTTGCCAGCGTACCCCATGTTAAATGGACTTGCCTTGGAAATTTGCTGCAACCTTGCTTGTGTGTTTGAGAAAGGTGACCCTGCTCAATGACCAGGGTGGATCCAGGATTAGGGTGTATCCTGCAGGAATTATCCCCATCCTTGGGTTTAGGGCATGACAATAGGAGTTTTAGAGAAGTTGGAGGTTGAAGATTATTCCTGTTGAGAGTAGGGCATGCCTGCTGCCTGAGTTTCCGCTGAGTTCTCCTGGAGAGAAAGTATTTAGGACGTGAATTGTGCGGGGGATTTTTATTGCCCCTGTATCTGCGTGGAGGCGGTGTGAGATCTGGAATAAATAATTGCTGTTTGAACCTACAAAGCTGTGTGGTGGCTTGTGATTCTGTGCCAAGCCGAGACATTGGCATTTGGCAGAGCACAACTTCTTCCTCTTACTGAACATGGTTCAGAGTCACACCAGTAGTGTGGTCATTCACGTATATAGGGTGACAATGTCCATCTCATTCCACTGTCCTTCCCATCCCAAGGCCCCTCCCTCGGTCCCTTCTGTGTAATCCACAGTCCCTCCGTTCTCTGTCCCCCCTTATGGATCAGCATCTGCTTATCATAGAAGACATTTGGATGTGCCAGTATTATATTAAAACTTTTTTTGCATCTGCTGCCGTTTCATTTGCTCATGGATGCTGCCCTTTCTGGCCTCCTGGGGTCAGTTGCTGAGTGCCCAGCCACAGGCCTAGTCGAGTGTCAAGCCTCAAGCTGAGTCAATTGGAGGGCCGAGCAGCAGTGGGCTGAGTCAGGAGCACCCTTGTACCTACCTCTTAAATTCCTGTCTGCTGTTGCTGGGCCCTGGAGCGCCTGGAAGCCACTGGACTGCGTGGTGGGACAGAGGTGGGTTTGAATTTCCTTGGGCTTGCTGGGCTCAGTTGAGTCCTCCCTAGTCTGACATAAAGTCACATGATTCCCCATAGACCCCAGGATCTTACTCCCCAGGTGCCTTTAGGCAGGTAAGCATTAATCCCTGATGGCACCTGTCTCAGCTCCTGGTTGGTGGTTGGTAAGCTCAGGGCATGTTCCCTGAGCCCGTTTACTGAGTCCCACAGCCTCCGTATTGGCCAGGCTAGGCAGCCTTCAGTCTCGGTGTCTCCTGTGCTAAGCCTGTTTCTAGAAGTTCTCAGCTTTTTCTGGCCTGTGTGGTATTCCTACTCCTCCTGCAAACAACTTTCTCTCTTTTTTCCCCCTCATTTTATGCACTCAAAGTTTCTATTTTTCTTGGGCTCTTTATCCACTATTGGGTATTAGTTCAATCCCTTTCTCATCCACCTTGGGGGGAGCAGGATTACCACTGCTGGAGTCCCAAGCAGGTGAGCTCCAAGAAACCCTGCTTCATTAAACCCACCACCTTGCATCTCCCTGTGTACATTGTTGGGACTGGGGCTGAACTTTATGGTGCTTCAGCACTGAGGCGGCTCCCCAGTGATTTTTATTTACTTTTTATTTTGAGCCAGGACCTCTCTAATGTGCTTAGGGCCTCACTAAGTTGCTGAGGATGGCCTCAAACTCAGAATCCTCCTGCCTCAGCCTCTTTAGCTGCTGGCATTAAAGGTGCCATCATGCAGCTCCTCAGCTGGGCTATTCTTTTGAGGGGACCTAGGGACTGGTGTCCTTCCTAGGGACTTTTCTTCAGGTTTCTCTATAAAAAAGAGTTAAAATTGTAAAAATTAATTTGACCCACTGGTATAAAAGGACCAGCAAAACCTCAAAGGCAAATTTACTAAAAACAAGGCTGGGTGTTGTGCATAATTAACTCAGGTACAAAGGCATCTGTGTGCCCTAGGTGAGGGCTCATTCTGCAGATGGAATGCTGAGTCCACAGAAGTTCCTGAGCATATTCTGTACATTGCACTTAATTTACTTTATGTTTTTTAAATGAGATACCTTGACAGAAAAATGCAGACATACTATAGAGTTCTCATATACCTATCCACCATAGGGTTCTCCTTATTACTTACATCTTGCACTTCTGTGACATTTGTCACAATTACTGGGCCAATATACTAATATTGATATGGATAGATCATCATTAATTAACCTCTTTGTTATGTATTTCTATAAATAGTGACAAAAGCACAGCATTGAGTAGCCACTATGAGTAGCTTCGGGAGAGGTCCACCATGCCAGGCGTCCCCCTCTACAGATGACCACTTTCCCCTTTTCCCGGAATCCCCAGCAACCTTAATGTTTCTATGGTCTACTCTTTTCCCACTTTATTGTAGTCATACAGTTGGAGCCAAAGCAACGTGACATTTTGGACCAGCTTTTTACCTTGTGGTGTGTTTATGGGACCTCGTGTTTATTAGCTCATCTCTTTTGATTGTTGTGCTTAATATGGCCCTTGTCCCCCCAGAACTGAGGTGGAAGCCCCCACCAAGGGGAAATGCTGTGAGATCGGGCCGCCCTATCCTCCTCAGGTGCAGCTCACTAGGAGGCTATGGCCACCCAGGTTGGTGGGCAGCTCACGGCTGAGGAGCCCACCTTGACACCTGCCTGTCCCCCATGATGTCTGTCCTCAGTGACGAGAGATCCAGTAACTTCCAAGATGTGTCCCAAACAACCCAGATACTGTGAGCCACCTGGCAACATTTATTGGCAAGACATTGCAGTTTGCTGCCCATTTGACATGAACAGACACCTGAGCTCTTATTTATGAGAGCTGCACACAACAGGACAGGAGGTCAGGGCTGGCCCCTCTGGAAATGGCCTTTTATTCTCCTGGCCTTGTTCGTTCTTTGTAGATACACACGAAAGCAGGACACAGGCTAATTCTGATTCTTGTGGTCCCACGCGTTGTGGAGTGTCACTGATTGTGTTCAAGATGGAAACAGGCAGCCTGCATCCCCTTTATTGTCCCCTCTTTCCTGTCTCCTTCCCTCTGTCCGTGTCCCTTCCCCCTCTCTCACCCAGGGGACCTCTGATTCCCCACCCAGTAGCTACTTTAAAAGCTGCTGCTCTTGCTGGTGACTTACAGCCTCAACAAGCCAGGACATGTGTCTCCTGGTAGCACAAAGTGACTGATGCCCCCTCAAAGCCAAAGAGATCAGGGAGCTTAAGACAGAGGGGGTCCACTCAGGACTCATGGGGCCTTTCAGGCAGACAGTGGACCCCTAAGGGGAGGGGCCGCACTTTCCTGCATTTCTCTGGGGCTTCCAAGGGTTGCTAGAAGCTTCCCTCAGGTCTCTTCCTGTGGCGGCCAGAACTCTGGTGGTCCTCTTAGTCATGTCCAGGGCTGGAGGGGGAATTCTCCATCATCCACAGCAAGTGATGTCACCAATACAGGAAGCAGACAGGGGCCAGGGGTCAGTGTGGCGTAACTTAAGTTAATGAAGTTTTTTCTATTAAATACAAACCACATCGTGGTGGGAGAGGGCAGTGGAGCAAAATCCAGAGAGTGACAGAGAGCAAGGGGCAGGGGTCCCATAATCCCACCAGGGTTTGCTCCCAGTGACCTGCTGGGCCCATCATCTCTTTCTTCTGACACTCGGGATGGAGTAGCAGGCCCTCGCACTTGCTCGGCAAGTGCTTGACCCTTAGCCACGTCCTCAGCTCCCAGATCCTCCCCTTACTGGTCTCCCACCCCCCAGCAGCTTCATCCTCGACCACACAGACATTTGAGGCTGATGAAGTTTAAATTAAGAGCTTTGCTATGCTTTAGCCAAGGACACCAAAGAGATAACCGAGCACCCCAACCCCGGGCCATCCCCACAGGATGCCCGAGGGGCTCTGCTGCCAGTTGGGGCATTACAGGAAATGAGCAGATTGGTCCCCGTGGGCTTGGGGTGCATTTGGTAGCTCCCAGGGGAACCTCTGTGGATGGGACTGTGGGAGAAGGGAGGTGCAGGCTTTTTCCAGATGTGCCATAACATGAAATGTCGTCATGGAAAGAGCCACAGGGAAAACTGAAAGAAACTCTACATGAATTTTTTTCCAACAGAAAGACAAGTTGTCACCAACACTCTCTTCGGCTTCCCTGTGAGTTCATGAACCTACTTGGCTGTAGCACAGAGTTGGCTTCCCGGCAGCAGAGCCCCCAGCACCTGCGGCCACAGGTGGTGTTACCCCATGGGACCAGATGTCTGGGGGTTGACCTGCGGCTTATCTTTTCTGCTCGTGTTGATAATAAAGTGCTGGAATCCACCTAGGCTAGTTGTCTCCTCCATGGCAGTGGGGCAGCCGCAGGTGTGATCACTTTTCAGCTTGGGAACCACTTGACAGTGGCTTGACATACAAATAAGGTATGTTGACACCAAATTCACATCTTCATACATGTATTTTGTATGATGATGAACATCACCTTTCACCATCCTTGCTATTCACCTTCTCCTTCCCTTTCCCTCCTACCCTTCTTCCCTATCTAGAGGTAATCTTCCTCCCATGCTCTCCCTCCCTACCCCACTTTGAGTCACCCCCCCTTTATATCACAGAAAATATTCAGCATTTTTTTGTGGATTGCCTAACTTCACTTAGCATAATCTTTAATGTCATCCATTTCTCTGCAAATGCCCTGATCTTATTCTTTTTTAGTGCTGAGTAATATTCCATTTTGTATAAATGCCAGTTTTTTAGTCCATTCATTCACTGAAGGACATCTAGGTTGTCTCTACAGTTTAGCTATTGTGAATTGTGCTTCTATAAACATTGATGTGGCTGTGTCCCTGTAGTATGCTGTTTTGGGGTTCTTTGGATATAGTCTGAGAAGAGGAATAGCTGTGTCAAATTTTGATTCCATTCCCAGCTTTCTAAGGAATCTCCATACTGCTTTCCAAATTGGCTTCACTAATTTACAGTCCCACCAGCAGTGTATGAGTGTTCCTTTTTCCCCACATCTTTGCCAGCACTTGTTTTTTGTCTTGATAATGGCTGCCACTGGAGTGATGTGGTGTCTTAGAGTAGTTTTGACTTGCATTTCTCTGATTGCTAGAGATGATGAGCATTATTTATATATTTGTTGATTGTATATCCTTTTCTGAGAAGTGTCTGTTCATATCCTTAGACCATTTGTTGTTTGGGTTATTTGATTTTTTGGTGCTTGGATTTTTGAGTCTTCATATACCCTAGAGATTAGAGCTCTATCTGAAGTGTGAGGGGTAAAAATTTGCTCCTAGAATGTGGGCTCTCTGTTCACCTCATACATTGATTTTTTTGCTGATGAAAAAAAACTTTTTAATTTGAATACATCCCTTTTGTTCATTCTTGGTTTTAATTCTGTGCTATAGGCATCTTATTAATGAAGTTTGGGCTAGCCTCACGTGATGAAGGTTAGGGCCTACTTTTCATTCTATTTGCTGCAGAGTCTCTGGTTTGATCCCTAGGTCCTTGATCCATTTTGAGTTAACTTTTTTGCAGGATGAGAGATAGGGATTCAATTTCATCTTATTACATATTGATTTCCAGTTCTCCCAGCACCATTTGTTTAAGATGCTATCCTTTCTCCAGTGTATGCTTTTGGCATCTTTGTTTAATATAAGGTAGTTGTAATTTTGTGGGTATTTGTGCTGTATTTTGTCTCTGTGTTCTCTATTCTCCACCTTTGGTTGACCAGTCTGTTTTGGTGCCAGTATCATGCTATTGCTCCATGGTATAGATTAAGGTCTGGTATAGCGATGCCATCTGTTTCACTCTTCCTACTTAGGATTGCTTTAGCAATTCTGGGTCTCTTATTTTTCCAGATGAATTTCATGATTGACTTTTCTATTTCTATGAAGAATGCCATTGGGATTTTGATCAGAATTGCATTAAATATATGTAGTGCTTCTGGTAGTATGGTCATTTTTAATAATATTAGGTCTGCCTATCCATGAGCAAGGTAGACCTTTCCATCTTCTTTGACTTCTCTTTAGGGTTCTGTAGTTTTCATTGTGTAAATATTTTATCTTTTGTTAAGTTGATTCCCAAGTATCTTGTTTTTTTTTTTTGATATTGTGAATGGGGTAGTTTACCTCATATCCTTGTTAGAGTTTTTGTCACTGATATACAGAAATGCAGAAATGCCTTTGATTTATTTATTGGTGTTGCTTTTATATCCTGATACTTTGCTGAATTCACTTACTAGTTCTAGAAGTTTTCTGGTGTAGTTTCTTGGGTCTCCTAGGTAGAGAATCATATCATCAGCAAATAGTGCTAGCTTAAGTTCTTCTTTTCCTATAGTTGTTCCTTTAATTTCTTTCATCTGTTTAATTTCCCTTGCCAGTGTTTCAAGAACTATGTTGAATAGAAGTGTGAGAGAGGGCATGCCTGTCTTGTTCAGATTTTAGAGGAAATACCTTCAGTTTTTCTCCATTTAGAATGATGTTGGCCTGGGGCTTAGAATAAATAGCCTTTATGATGTTAATATGTTCTTGTTATCTCTAGATTTTTTAGTGTTTTGAACATGAAGGGGTGCTGTATTTTGTCAAATGCTTTTTCTGCATCTGTTGAGATGATCATGTAATTCTTATCTTTAAGTCTATTTATGTGATGAATCACACTTATTGATTTCTGTATGTTGGACCAATCTTGCATCCCTGGGATGAATCCCACTTAATCATGGTGCACAATGGTTTTGATACATATTTGTATTTGATTTGACAGAATTTTGTTGAGGATTTTTACATCTATGTTCATTACAGATATTGGTCTGAAGTTTTCTTTTTTGAGGTATCTTTGTCTGATTTCGGATTCAGGGTGATATGGACTCATAGAATGAGTTTGGAAGTACTCCCTTTTTTTCTATTTCCTGAATTAAATTAAAGAGATTTGGTATTAGTTTTTCTATATAGGTCTTGTAAAATTTGGCTGTATATTCCTCTGGTCCTGGGCTTTTCTTGATTAGTAATCTTCTGATGGCTTCTTCTATTTCCTCACTTGATATTGGTCTGTTTAAAATTGTGTATGTCTTCTTGACTCAATCTGGGCAGGCCATATGACTTTAGGAAATTATCAATGTCTTCACTGTCTTCTATTTTATTAGAGTACAAGGTTTCAAGATAATTTCTAATTATCCTCTGTATTTCTCTAGTGTCTGCTGTGATATTGCCTTTTTCATTATGATGCTGGTAATTTGAGTTCTCTCCTTCTCTTCATTTGTAAGGCTAAGGGTCTGTCAATTTTATTTATTTTTTCAAACAACCAACTTTTAGTTTTTGTCAATTTTTCAATTGTTTCTTTTGTTTGTTTCATTTTCATTGATTTCAGCTCTGATTTTAATAAGTTCTTGCCTTCTACTGATTTTTCTACTGATTTTCTCTTTGTTTTCTAGGGTTTTGAGATGTAGTGTGAGGTAATTTATTTGTTGGGTTTTTCTTAAGGAATGAACTCCATGAAATAAATATTCCTCTTAGTACTGCTCTCATAGTGTCCCTGGGATTTTGATATGTTGTGTCTGTGTTCTCACTTACCTCTAAGAATTTTTAAATCTTCTCCTTGATATCTTCTACAATCCATTGTTCATTCAGTAGAATATAATTTAGTCTTCATGTTTTGGAGTAACTTCTATTCTTATCATTGATTTCTATTTTCATTCCATTATGATCTGATGGAATGCAGGGTAGTATCTCTACTTCTTTTTATTTGCTAAGAGTTGCCCTATGGCATAGTATATAGTCTATTTTAGAGAAGGATCCATGTGCTGCTGAGAAGAATGTGCATTCACTTGTTGAAGGATGAAATATTCTATATATGTTAAATCTAAGATATTAATTGTCTTATTGAGTTATATAGTTTCTCTGTAAGCTTTTGTTTGGAAGATCTATCCAGGAGTAAAAGAGATGTTTAAAATCACCTAGAGATATTGTATTGAGTTCTATTTGACTCTTGAAATTGTGAAGAGTTTGTATGATGAACATAGATGCTCCATTGTTTAGGAGATGATATTTATAATTGTTATCTCTTGTTGGTGTATGTTTCCCTTGAGGAGTATGAAATATTATTGTTTGTCCCTTCTGATTAATTTTCACTTGAAGTCCACATTACTTGATAAGGATAGAAACCTCTTCTTGCTTTGACAGTCTGAGTGGTATGTTTATTAATATTTATTTTTTAGTTGTAGATGGACATAATAACTTTATTTATTTTTATGTGATGCTGAGGATCAAACACATGGCCTGACACGTGCTAGGTGAGTGCTCTACCCCTGAGCTCCAGCCCGAGTTATGTTTTTTTACTGTTTATTTTTTAGTTGGACACAATACCTTTATTTTATTATTTTTATGTGGTGCTGAGAATCGAACCCAGGGCCTTGCACATGTCCGGCTAGTGTACTCCCACTGAGCCACAACCTCAGCACTCAAGTGATATTTTTTTTCCCAACCTGTCACCTTCAATCTGTGAATTTTTTTTCCTTTGACATGAATCTCTAGAAGGCAGCATATTGTTGGGTCTTTTTTTTAATTCAATCTGCCAGTCTGTCTTTTGATTGCTGAGTTTTGGAAATTAACATTCAGGGTTACTATTGAGACATGATTGTTATTCCCAGTCATTTTTTGTCTATTTTGTGCATTTATCTTTACTTGGTTTCACTTTGATAGGTTTTTCCTTTAGTGTAATACCTCCCTCTTCTGACTTTCATTGTTGTTTTTAATTTTCTCCCCATAGAATATTTTGCCAAGGATGTTCTGTAGTGCAGGCTTTCTAGTTGTAATTTTTTAATATATATCTATAATGGAAGGTTTTTATTTTGTCTTAAAGATAGCATATCAAAATCAAAATATAATTTGTAATCAAAATTTAGTTTTTCTTGATGATTCTTGGATGCCATCCATTTTTTTCAGAGCTTGGTATATCTTGTTGCAGAATCTTGTATGTTTCAAGGTCTCCATTGAGAAACCAAAGATCCTAATTGTTTTCCCCCTATTTGTAATCTGGTTCCTTTCTCTTGTAGCTTTTAAAATTCTCTTATTCTCTATGTTGGGAATTTTCATTATGATGTGCTTTGGTGTGGATCTATTTTGATTTTGTACATTTGGCATTCTGTAGGCTTCTCTTATTTGATTTTCCAATTCATTCTTCATGATGGGAATTTTTTTTGATATTATTTCAGTGAATAGATTGTTCATTCCTTTGGTTTGAAACTCTATGCCTTCCTCTATCCCAATAATTTTTAAATTTGGATTTTTCATATTATCCCATAATTCATGAATCCTCTGCTCATGGTTTCTTACCATCTTCACTATGGTCAACTTTTTTTTTCAAGGTTATATATTTTGCCTTCAATGTCTGTGGTGCTGGCTTCCAAAGTGATCCATTCAGTTGGAGATGCTTCCTATTGAGTTTTTTAATTGTTTTTATTTATTTTTCAGTTTTCAGTTGACACAACATTTTTATTTTTATGTTGTGCTGAGGATCAAACCGAGTGCTTTGCATATGCCAGGCAAGCATGTTACCGCTTGAGCCACATCCCCAGCCCTCCTATTGAGTTTTTAATTTGGTTTACTGTTTCTTTCATTTCAAGGATTTGTGTTTGTTCTTTTCAGAATCTCTATCTCCTTATTAAAGGAATCTTTTGCTTTCTGTATTTGCTTATCTCTTTATCAAAATGATCTTTGCTGCCTATATTTACTCTCTTATATCATCCTTTAATTCACAGAAAATTATGTACCTCCTCCACTCCTTCTGTCGTTTCTCCTGCTGTTCTGACCATGGGTTCTAATAATGTAGCATCTTTGGGGCACATTTTTGCTTGGTTTTTCATGTCGTTCATGCATCTTCCCTTCCAGCTCTGTATTTTCAAGGTGTTACAATTTTTACCCTGTAGGCTTATAGTGTTCCCAACAAGTTCCAATACCTTTCTTTTTTGTAAATTTATTTATTTTTTTAATACATGACAACAGTGGAATGTATTACAATCCTTATTACACATATAGAGCACAATTTCTCATATCTCTGTATATAAATTATGTTCATGCGAATTTATGCCATTAAACAAGTACTCTTTTTTGCATTATAATTTTTAATACACATATATACCACAATTTTTCATATCTCTATGAAAGGTATGTTGTCACCAAATTCAAATTTTTATACATGTGTTTTGTATAATGATGTCTAGCATATTCCACCATCCTTGCTAATCGCCTTCCCCCTCCCTTATCCTCCCCATTCCTCTTCCCTATCTAGAATTAATCTAATCCTCCCATGCTCTCCCTTTCTACCCCAATGTGAGTCACCCCCTTCTATCAGAGAAAATATTCGGCATTTGTTTTTTGGGATTGGCTAATGTCACTTAGCATTATCTTTTCCAACGCCATTCATTTACCTGCAAATGCCATGATTTTATTCTTTTTTAGTGCTGAGTAATATTCTATTATGTATAAATGCCAAGTTTTTTTATCCATCCACTGAAGGATGTTAAGGTTGGCCCAGTTTAACTATTGTGAATTGTGCTGCTATAAACATTGATGTGGCTGTGTCACTGTAATATGCTGTTTTTAAGTCCTTTGGGTATAGTCCAAGTAAAAAAACAGGTGGGTCAAGTTGTGGTCCCATGCCCAGCTTTCCAGAGAATCTCCATACTGCTTTCCAAATTAGCTGCACCAATTTGCAGTCCCACCAGCAGTGTATGAGTGTTTCGTTTTCCACACATTCTTGCCAACACTTGTTGTTGTGTGTCTTCATAATAGCTGCCATTCTGACTGGAGTGAGATGAATCTTAGAGTAGCTTTGATTTGCATTTCTCTAATTGCTAGAATGATGGGCATTTTTTCATATTTGTTTATTGATTGCATGTTCTCTTCTGAGAAGTGTCTGTTCATGTCCTTGGCCCATTTGTTGATTGGGTTATTTGTGGGTATTTTTTGGTGCTTAGCTTGGTGAGTTCTTTATATACCCTCAAGATTAGTTTTTGATCTGATGTGTGAGGGGTAAAGATTCACTCCTAGGATGTAGGTTTTCTGTTCACCTCACAAATTATTATTGTTATTATTTTTTGCTGAGAAAAAACTTTTTAGTTTGAATCCATCCCATTTGTTGATTCTTGCGCTATAGGTTTCTTATTAAGGAAGCTGGGGCCTAACCCCACATGATGAAGACTAGAGCCTACTTTTTATTCTGCTAGCTGCAGAGTCTCTGCTTTAATTCCTAGGTCCTTGATTAACTTTGAGTTTTGTGCATCTGAGTTTTATCTTATATTGTCTAATATAAGATAATTGTAGTTTTGTGGGTCAGTCTGTTTCCTCTATTCTATACCATTAGTCTACCCTCCTTTTTTGGTTCAAGTACCATGCTGTTTTTTTCTTTTTTCTCTTTCTTTCTTTCTTTCTTTCTTTTTTTTTTTTTTTTACTCTTGCTCTGTGGTATAGTTTAAGGTCTGGTATAGTGATGCCACCTGCTCTGCTCTTCCTGCTTAGAATTACTTTAGCTCTTCTGGGTCTCTTATTTTTCCAGATAAATTTCATGATTACCTTTTCTATTTCTATGAGCAATGTCATTGGGTTTTTTATTGGAATTACACTAAACCTGTATAGTTATTTTGTTAGTATGGTAATTTTGATAATTTTAATTCTGATTATCCAGGTTCAAGGTACATCTTTTAATCTTCTAAGGTCTTCTTTGATTTCTTGCTTTAGGGTTCTGTAGTTCTCATTGTATAGATCTTTCACCTCTTTTGTTGAGTTGATTCCCAAGTACTTTATTATTATTTTTTTTGAGGATATTTTGAATGGGTAGTTTTCCTTATTTCCTTCTCAGAGGACTTGTCAGAGATATACAGAAATGCCTTTGATTTATGTGTGTTTATTTTATATCCTGCTACTTTGCTGAATTCATTTACTAGTTCTAGAAGTTTTCTGGTGTAGTTTTTTGGGTCTTTTAGGGATAGAATCCAATTGTCAGCAAATAGTGCTAGTTTAAGTTCTTCTTTTCCTATACTTTTCCTTTAATATCTTTCATCTAATTACTCTGGCCAGTGTTTCAAAAACTATATTGAATAGAAATGGTGAGAGAGGGTACCCATGTCTTGTTCAATTTTTAGAGGGAATGCCTTCAGTTTTTCTCGATTGAGAATGATGTCGGCCTTAGGCTCAGTGTAGTGTAGACAGCCTTTAGAATGTTGAGATATGTCCTGTTATTCTTATTTTTTCTAGTGTTTTGAATATGAAGGGGTGCTGTATTTTGTCAAATGCTTTCTGCATCTATTGAGATGATTATATGGTTCTTTAAGTCTATTGGTGTGATGAATTACATTTATTGATTTATGTATTTGAACCAACCTTTCATCATGGGGATGAATCCCACTTGTTCATGATGCACGATCTTTTTGATATGTTTTTGTATCTGATTTGCCAAAATTTTATTGAGGATTTTTGCATTTATATTCATTAGAGATATTGGTCTGAAGTTTTCTTTCTTTGATTTGTCTTTGCCTGGTTTTGAAATCAGGGTGATATTGGCCTCACAGAATGAATTTGGAAGTGCTCCCTCTTTTTCTATTGCCAGAAATAGGTTGAAGAGTATTGGTATTACTTCTTTAAAGATCTAGTAAAACTTGGCTGCATATCCATCCGGTACTTGGCTTTTCTTGGTTGGGAATCTTTTGATGGCTCCTTCTATTTCCTCACTTGATATTGGTCTGTTTAAGTTTTGTTATATCTTCCTGACTCAATCTTGGCTAATCACATGGCTTAAGGAATTTATTGATGCCTTCATTAACTTCTATTCTATTAAAGTATAAGCTATTAGAGTATACAGTTTCAAAATAATTTCTAATTATCCTTTGTATTTCTTAGTGTCTGCTGTGATATTGCCTTTTTTATGACTTCTGGTAATTTGATTTCTCTCTGTCTCTTTGTTAGCATGGCTAAGGGTCTGTCAATTTTATTTTTTTTAAAGAACCAACTTTTAGTTTTGTCAATTTTTTCAATTGTTTCTTTAGTTTCAATTTCATTGGTTTTAGCTGATTTTTGTTGTTTTCTACTGTTTTACTGCTGATTTTTTTTCTTTTTATAGGGCTTTGAGATGTAATGTAAGGTCATTTATTTGTTGGCTCTTTCTATTAAGTTTTTTTCTATTAAGGAATGAACTCCATGCAATGGATTTTCCTCTTAGTGCTGCTACCATAGTGTCCCAGAGATTTCAATATGTTCTGTCAGTATTTTCATTTATAAGAATTTTTTAATCTCCTCCTTGATGTCTTCTGTAACCCATTGTTCATTTTGTAGCATTTTTTGTCCTTATTGATTTCCAATTTCATTCCATTATGATATTATAAAATGCATGGTAGTATCTCTACTTCATTGTATTTGCTAAGAGTTGCCCTGTGGCATAATATATAGTCTATTTTTCAGAAGGATCCATGTCCTGCTGAGAAGAAACTGTATCCACTTGATGTTGGTTGGTATAGTCTATAGATGTCAATGAAGTCTAAGTTATTGATTGTGTTATTGAGTTTTATAGTTTCTTAATTCAACTTTTGTTTGAAAGATCTGTCCAGTGGTGAGAGGTGTGTGAAAGTCACCCAAGATCATGTGGTCAATTTGACCCTTGAACTTGAGAAGAGTTTGTTTGAACATATGTGCACCATTGTTTGGGGCACATATATTTGATTGTTATGTCTTGTTGGTGTATGGTTCCCTTGAGCAGTATGTAATGATCTTTTTCATCTGTTTTGATTAACTTTGACTTTAGTCTACTTTATTTGATATTAGTATGGAGACCTGCTTACTTTCACGATTCATGTGAGTGGAATGTTTTTTCCAACCTTTCACATTTAGTCTGTCTTTTCCTATTAAATGAGTCTCCTGGAGGCAGCATATTGTTGGATTTTTTTAATCCAGGCTACTAGCCTATGTCTTTTAATTGGTGTGTTTAAGCCATTAACATTTAGGGTTGCTATTGAGACAGTTAGTATTTACAGCTATCTTTGTTTATTTTTGCTAGTTGAAGTGTTAATTATTGTTTAATTTTTAATTTGTATCTACATATAGAATCCAGCATTTTAACTGAACATGTGTAGTGATCAAATCAGTGCAATTTCTACCTTCTAAAATATCATTTGGATGTCTGAAACCTGCAAAATCTTGTTAGAATCTCCACAGTCTAATAATTACTTATACAATTCAAACTATTGGCTATAAAACGTAAGAGTTACTTTTCCCTCTTAACTGCTTTTCAGCACTCCTTGCCAACTGTCTCTTATAACCGATATAAAAGCTTTTATCTTTTGTGGTTCTTTGTGATCAACTTTTTTAGCTTCAACCTATTAGTGCAAATAGACAGGATTTGTAAAATATGAAAAATCACTAGACAAAGACAATCTCCCATGGTAAGTCCAGAAAAAAACCAGTGTAAATTTAAAAAATTGTAAAATAAAATCCCAGCCCCTTGTGAGACTGACAGAAGGATGGTGAATTCAAATCCAGCAACAGCAAGGCCCTGAGAAACTTGGTGATATGCTTTCTATAAATAAAATATAAAATAGGAGTGGGGATGTGGCTCCATGGTTGAGTGCCCCTGAGTTTAATCCTTGGTACTCCCCAAAATATTTTAGGGTTCACATTTAATCACTAGGCCTTAGGTCTTTTTTGGTGACATCTATATATAAATGGCATATGACAATTTTTATTTATTTTATGTAAGTCAAATATTATATAAATATGTTTTATATTATAAGCTTAAATAGATCTATATTAGCATGTGAAAAATAACTTAAAATTGTTTTAAGAGAGGCTGAATGCCTGCAATCCCATTGGATCAGGAGTCAGAGGATTGCAATGCCAAACCTCAGTAGCTTAGCAAGATTTTCCTCCAATATACAAAGTGGCTGGTGAGATAGTTTAATGACTAAGTGCCCTGGGTTCAATCTGTGGTATACAAAGAAAATAAACAGGGTTTTAAAATTGCCTTGTCTTAACAACAAAATGAAAAACTGTATTTAAAATGAAAAACTGCATTCTCTCACTTTTCTGTGACACACAGAATCTGCTTTAATTTGTTTTAAACATTTGAATCTTACACAATCCAAGTTTTCTAACACTCATTAAATGACATGTTTCATCACGTGCATCTCAAGGCCATTGGTTGAATTTAAGGTCAGTGTGACTGAGGAATCTGCAGTCATACCTACAGGAATGTACAGGTGCCATGAATTTGCAGTAATAGTCAAGAACTCATAGATGGATTTTTCATTGCCTTAAAACTGTTGGAAAATTGTTTTCTGATGGTAAATTTTTTTAACTGTATCAGGAAAACTTTAGACCCTTTCCTGATAGTATGCTTCAAAGAAAAGGACACAATTTCATGCAATCATAAGGAGAACTAATCTTCATACAGGTAATGCCAGGAGAAAGTATTCTGCAGGATGACAAATCTCTAGTTTTGAACTACAATCATATCACTAAATAAAATTCATCAAGTATATATGATTAAAATTGTGTACATATATCTTGGTAATAATGAGAAAAACTAATTTTCATACAGGAAAGTGCCAGGGGAAAGCCCAGTCTTGTCATTCTGCTAGCTCCTGTTTTGAACCACAATCACTAAATGATGTGTATCAAGTATTATTAAAATTGTGTAAATATATCATGGTAGTGTTATGAAGAGATATCTATAGTAATGTCCCTGCTGAGGTTCCATTGTTGTTAAGAAGCATCCTGGGGAATGGGAATGATTCATAGAGGACTGAAATCCTGAGCTATGTACCTTCCCAGCTGTGCACATTATGCCTGGCACAACATAGTCCAGGAGATCATGAGACATAACACAAGCTCTCTGACATCAAGAAGGTAATCTGAGAAACACCCCTCAAGCAAGAGTCTAGGAGTGATACTTCCAGCTTGGTCTACTGATGCCCTATTGTACTGGGCACTCATGTCCTTTATGCACTGAAGAAATCAAGCGGCCCCCTAGAGTGGGCATTCTGTGTGAAAGGATATGTAAATCACAAGGAATCTAACACAGATTTCTGAAACAGGTTACATTTAAAGAATTCACATATGGTAAGAGGAAGGAAAGGCCAAGTGAGGAGATTAGAAAAAACAAATCACACATGAAAAAGAAATTTTCAAAAAAAAAATCAGAAGTTTTGTTTGTTAGAGCTGATAGTAAAGACTCCCTCTAGTATCTGGATCCAGGTAAGAGTCATATTAGATATGGTGCTGTCACTAAAGTCAGAGGAGGATGTGTGATACATGCACCATCATCTGTGTTGCAACCATCTAGTGAGGATTGCTCAGGCAGTGAACACGAGGTGGTGGTCAGTACAGAAGTAGAGACAATTACAGGAGAAGGACATCCCACTGCAAGCCAGGGTTATTTGGACCCTCTGGGTGGGCACATTCTAGGGTGAAAATGAGAAGAAGAAACATCTCTTCTCCCATATGCAATCTGAGCACCATCCAGTTCATAACGGGAGAAGAAATAGGATCTGTCACCCCTAACAACACATGTGCAGACTTACAGCTTGGGGTTGTCCTCATCACAGAGCTCAGCTTCACCACTACGGTCAACCCTCCCCATGTCCTGTTGGTATTCACTAACAGACAAAAGGGAGATGGAGAATTGAGACTGGATTTGCTTCAAGCAAGTGGGCTTGGGACTGATGACAGCTTTGGCAGAAACCTCTTACTTGTGGCTCTTTGTGCTAGGAATCTATAAATAGCACTATGACTACAGAGAAATGACTGACATCTCAGAGAGGGCAAGACCATAACCCAACCCCTCTGCTGCAAAACACACCCTCCAGTAACACGACAAGAAAATCCTGGGCAATAATTGACTTAATGAATGGCAGCTCTTTGTGAGAAGTAGATATGAGAACCATGGGTTGCTTTTGCAAATTGTCAGGGTTTGAAAATAAAACTCAGGGTTAACACTTACAGCTATGATATTTATATTACTATTATTTTAAATTTCTCCTGAGAAAAGCCACTAGAAGAGAAATTGTTCTTTAAAGTCAAGAAAGAAGAAGCCCTAGAAATGCTTCTCTGTGGGAACAAGTGCATGAAGTACTGCATACAGGGCATAGGTTAAGGGTGTCTGTATGGCAGGCCACTCCCCATGCTAGGCATGTGAGTGGCAAACTGCTTACCCCATCGGCACAGCTCTGGGCACTAGGCCATCTGTTGCAGTCCCACTCATTGATTGTTCACTGCAAGGAAAGTTAGCAGACATTACATTGGTGGCTGTCTATATTTTGCTTAGGCACTGCCTGAGTACATATACATGGTAACTGCACAATAAAATCAGGCCTGCTTCCTGATTGGTCTCTGGAGGTCTTGATTAGAGACTCCACAGCCACACTCTCCTCTACTATGTTCTGTGGACCTCCTAAGGGATAAGAAAGCCCTTGTACTTCTCTGTAGACCCCAAGCTCTCATTACTGAGAAACCCACACAATCCTGCGGAAGGGTCTATTTTCCCTGACTGATATTGTGATAGAAGAGTCACGTTCTGCTTTCAGTTTTCCTTCTTTATCTTATTCTGTGTGTCTTAGGGTCACATTTGTCTGTGCATGCTAATTACATGAAAAATTGAATTTTGGAAAAAAATCTGAAAGTGGCCAGGGCAGGATGGATTCAAGTGTCCTGAATGTTCCTCAAAGCAAAATTGAATTTACACATTTCTGTTATTAGAAACTACAAAAGGGTTTCAGTGATTAAAACAGAATGGACTAATACATAAAAACATTCTTCTAAATTCTTGTGAATTATATTCACAAGCCTATAATTTGGCACCATGGATTGGAATTTACCAGCACATTTGATTTTCTAAAATATTTAATGTACTTTCTTCTGATCACAGTCCCTTGTTTCACATTTACCAACTGATAGTTCTTAACCATGTGAGATTCCATTCTATAAAATGAGGTTTTGAACGTAGAATCTAATTTCCCTCTAAATATTTCAAAATGTAAAATTACTCAAACAATAATTGTTCTATGAGTTATGAAAATGATCAAAGCAAGATTATCAATCAAAATATTAAAACTTATTAATTCCATGGTAATAAGTATACAAATTAGTAGGGTTTAAAATCTCTACATGACATACCATATGTAAGTTATATCCCATGAAGTTAGACTGATATTCCCTATAAGAAAAATTGACTCCTTTTAGCAGAATCTCAAAGAAGCAAACATCTTTAGAAGACAATATCCTTGTTACACCATACAGAACATCGTCCTCTGGGCTCCAACAGTCCTAATGAGCTCAGAGTACAATGTTTGGTATGCTGCAATGAGGATATTGTCTTCTAAAGATGTTTGCTTCTTTGAGAAGCAAAGAAGCTACTGGGAAAGCTCACTAGTAGACTGAATTTCCTATTCCAATGCCCTTTTTAGAATCCACATTAACTCTGCATCTGAAGACACAGAGGTACTTTGTCACCTGAATAAGCTGAGCAGAGTACAAACACTTGTAAGTTTTGTGGAAAGGATGTGTTTAAGTTCTGTCTCTGCAGATTTGTAATTTTAATGTCTGTAGAAAAAAAATAATTTCTCACTGGAGAATACAGAACTGTCGCTTCCCCAGTGGGACATGTCATCTCTCTTAATTATATTGTCTTCTCTGATGGACAATAGCAATCCAAGAGATCTGGGCTTCAAACACTTGAAGTTTCCTGGACACATCTCCAAAAGGATCATGATTGAGATCATTTTCTCATGTTAATAAGGAAACTTAAATTACTCTAATTCTGGTCCTAAAATCAAATTAGTCCAAACCTGTTCCACAACTTATAATGCCTCAACTTTGATGTGAGGGACTCCTGGCATCCCCATAATTTTCCTGAAGCCCTGAAGTGTGTAATGGGCCCCTCTTTCCAAGTTTGCACATGGAGCACACCTTCTTGGGGATAGTGATGGTTTGGTATGTCATACTTTCCAATGTGACATTCCTGTGGCTCAAGCTCTAAGTGAAATATTAAAATTAAGAAAAGTAAAGAAAGAGCTATAGGTCACATGTTGTAGAAATCACAGTCAGATGGAAGATAGGCAGAGCCGAGGCAGAGTCTGAGCTAGAGTCCACTCTAAGAAACCTACATAATCAACTCCACCTTCTCTGAGAAAAAAACATGTACAAAGCAGGCTCATTCTCCAGGGTACTGTATGTAAATATACATAAACGCATTAAAGCGCTATATTAAAAAAGGATCCCCATTATCTAGAGCCAAAATAAAGGACAGTCATTTCAAGCAGACCCACTTATGTTCCAGTTGTAGAAATCAGAAGATAGTTCTTGAACACTGCCATTATCAACATGTGAAGGGTAAGTACAAGCATGATAATGAAATAAACATTCGTTTTTTCTAGAGGTAATGGAAATTTGGACTAAATTGAAATATATAAAATGAAAACTAATGTCCACAGATAGAAATTTCACATAGATCGAATGAGAGAGGTTGGAAAACTGAAGAATAAAGTCACAATAATTGCCAAAGCATGAGACCTCCAAAGCCACATGAGAGGGAAACACAAAACAGGAAAAGAGTGCATGTCATTGAAATAGTATTTCATCATACGCACATCAAGGGCGGAGAAAAAGTATCCCCTCATGCAGACCCCATCCTGGACCAGCCACATGAAAGTTTTGTGCCTTTGGTGAATGAGACTCCGCCTCACTCCCTGGCATAGCCCATTAATCACCAACGTGCCACCTGGAATACTGTCCCTCATATATACTCACTTCCTTAGAGGCTTCTGAATGAGCCATGGCAGAGGGTTGGCCAGTACTCCCCACTTTGTGGAGCCAAGAAGAGCACTTTGAAGAGGTGGAGAATTACAGACTACACCTTTGTTGTAATGTGGACATGCTTTGTAATTAGGTGTTGTTGAGTCCAATCTCTTTGTAGCCATGATTTTTCATTAAGAGGAAAATAATTTCATCGCTAATTGTGAGGATTAGGACAAAACATACTGAACAAATGGGTTCCAACCAGTTAAAGAAGGCTCTCTGGGGAGCTGAGCATGGTGGTATTTGCCTGTAATCTCAGCAGCTTGGAAGGCTGAGGAAGGAGGGTCATGAGTTCAGAGCCAGCCTCAGTGAAAAAAATCTACTAAGCAGATCAGTGAGATCCTGTCTTTACATAAAATAGGGATAGCAATGTGGCTCAGGGGTTGAATGCCTCTGAGTTCAATCTTCATCATTGTAACCCCCCCCCCCAAAAAAAAGAATGTCTAGGGAGTGAGTCTCAGGCTTTGGATTTATAACAGCTTTCATGGAGGTTCTAAAGTGTAGAACTAGTATAGAATAAGTTTTATGGACCAAGCTCTGTGTTGGATGTGCATGCATTTGAATCCAGGTTTTTATATATATCTATATATATTATAGATTTGATGTTGATCTATTGATGGAATATTTCTTATGCAAGGCATGTATGCACTTTATTTAAAGTCTGAAATAGTAGATTTATATTTTAAATAATTTGCAGCTACATATTGAAAAATAATAGTTATCAAAAAATCATGTAGGTGAAGCTAGATCATTTCATGACTCTTTAGAACATGTAGATCTATAAGGCATGATAGTAAGAGAAACAATATAACCAAAACATTCATGAACTTTGGATGCCATTTAAAAATCTGAGGTGAATGTTGGTCCACAATCTGACTTCCATAACAAGACCCCTACAGTACAAAAATTAAAATCAAGAATGAATAAAGGGGAGATATTCAAACTAAAAAGCTGCTTCTCAGCAAAAGAAACAATAATGTGAAGAAAGAAACTACAGATTTTATACAAATCTTTACCATACGTAATTCAGAAAAAACACTAATGTCTAGGGGATATAAAGAAATAAAAATTAACATAAACAACAATAACAAAAACCAATTAACCAATGGGCTAATAACTGAACACTTAACAGAAGAAATATAATCCATTAACAAATATATGAAAAAATCATTTCACCTATCTAGCAATTAGGAAAATGTAAATCAAAATTACTTTAAGATTTTATCTCACTTCAGTCAGAATGGCAATCATTAATAATACAGGCAACAATAAATATTGGTTAGGTTATGGGGAAAAAGGAACACTCACAAATTGCTCACGAGATTGACTCCAAATTGGTGCAACCACCATGGAATGCAGTATGGAGACGCCTTGAAAATCCAGAATGGAATGATCATTTGACCCAGCTATCCCTCTTTTCGGACTATACCCAAAAGACTTAAAAACAGCATACTACAGGGAAACAGCTGCACCAATGTTTATAGCAGCACAATTCACAATAGATAAACCATAGAACCAAACTATGTTTCCTTCAACAGATGAATGGATAAATAAAATGTGATATATATATATAATTTCCCCCACCAAGGGAATATTACTTAGCTTTAAAAATGACTGAAACTATGCCATTTGGTGGTGAAAAGATAGAGTTGAAGAATATCACGCTAAGTGAAATAAGCCACCCACACACACACTCACACACACACACACACACACACACACACACATACACAAACACAAAAGTTAAATATTCTCTCTTAAGTGTATGCTAATTCACAATGAGGTTGGGGAAGAATAGTTATTTAGATTAAGTAGAGAGGAGTGCAGGAAGGGTAGGGAATATGGAAATAGGAATGATAGTAGAATGAAACAGACATTGCATATAATATATAATATATAGAAATGCTAAAGCACTCAACAAGGGAGGGGGAGAGAATAGAAATTCAGCGGATTAGACAAAGTTGGATTGAAGGGAAGAAAAGGGAAATAGGAATACAAATGACAGTAGAATGAATCAGACACAACTTTTCAATGTTTATATATAAATACACTACCAGGGAAGGTCCACACCATGTACACCTCAAGAATGGAATGCTAACTAAAATGAGTTTTACTCCATGTATGTCAAAATTTGCTCTACTATCATGTATAACTAGAAAAAGTAAGAAATGTCAATTAAATTTCAAGGGAAAATGAAAATTTAAAAATGACAAAAGAAAATTTGTATATCGAGAAGGTTTGTGAGTTAAAAACTCTTCAATGAACGGTAATGTAATTAAGGTTAAATAAAAGTATAAAAGAGTACCTTGAGCTTATACAAAAAAACAATGGTAAATAGAGTTACCCAAGTCAGTCTGCGCAACTAGCTATGATCACAAAATTTTTGGTTTACAACTCTTTTCTATTTGTTTTACAAAGCAGCACAAGATCAATACTTACAAGTTGAGCAGAGAGGAAACATTACACAGCAGTGTTATGAATACTATGAATAGTGCTGTGGGCACTCAAAGAAAGCATTCTCAATTTCCTCACCCATGCAATAAAAAATCATGCAGTTGAAAGATACACTAGTTACTGATTAGATAACACATACATGTGTTTGTGAAATTCAGTATATGGGCAGCTACTCAACTTCGCAGGTCAGATCCAATAAATAAGGCAGAGACTCTCTTCACACAAGACAGTGTTTCTTTGAGTAATTATATGAAAGCAAGAGAGAAAGCAAAAGTGAAAGACACAGGCAACTGTATTGCCAGACTAGGAAAACCCAACCACTGAATCTAGGTACTGGGGAGTTCCAAAGAGCTTTTCAGGGTCCTGACTGGGAAGTGCTGGGCAGAGCATCCTCTCCACAGGTGAGAGTCTGAAGTCTTGTTCTACCTTGTATTGAAAGTGAGGCCAAATAAATACAAGTTAGAACAAAGAAAACTTCATTCTAACATATTGCATGACCTGGTGATCCCCTGAAGAACACCAAATCCTCCCAAGAACAGGACAGATCCTAGAGGAGGGAGTGAGAGCCTTGAGATGACTAAATAAATTGGGATTCCAATGAGTGAGCCACCCAGCCAGATGCAGTTAGAAATCAGAATTCTTTATCTGTTTCATCAAGGACTTCAGACATCATTCAATCAAAAAAAGGTAAGATCTTTAGTATTTTCCGTAGACCTCTAAGACTGAATCTTCCTTCCTGGCCTTATAAATAGTGTAAACTCTCATATGTAAAAAAGAAGCCAGTTTTCTGCATAAAATAATGTGGAGATAAGCATGAAACCTAGATATTTACCATTTGGAATAAAGAATGGTGTGAATATTATTCTCCTAGAACTTATCATTATATTTCAATATTTATTTTCCCAAATAAAGTTAAATGAAATGTTGGTGGGTGGTGTTTTTTTGACCCAAAAGGCTCACAATATTGTGTTTTTACTTTTTGATCAGGACTTGTAGATGAGAGTCTAGAGGTTTATTTTAATCAAAATTGTGTTTCTCTCTGTGTGCTGTCATGGGCTTTTGGAGCTTTAAGATCTGAGAAAGGACAGGGTCAGTTTAAAGTATCTTATAATTACTGGATTGCAGAGGGTTCTGGGAGACCATGACACAATCTATCTATTGTTTGATTCAATAAATATAACCAACATTATATTGTAAGTTATTAAGTAGAACCAAAAGTTCTACAAAATCAAAATATATAATGAAATAAAAAATATGGGGGCATAAATGCTCCTATAGTATGTGTTTTTCTTTTTACAGTCATCATTTTACATGTTTCTAGTTACACTTTTCTACTGGGTATCCAAAACTAAATAAGTGATCCCAAATTGTGATATTTTTCCTACACTTGAGGTGAGTACAGTCACCTCAGTGATGAACATCATAAAATTCATGAGGAACTGCATGATGTCTTCAGTCCAAGAGTCAGGATGGACCTATGGACCATGTGGATTCCCCAGGAAACATTAAGATTATACTCCCCTTCAGCAATCCTCTTTATTGCCTGAATATGCACGTTGGCTCCTAGTCTCTTGGGTCTTTCTCCTCTTTCTCATTG